>NC_133526.1:165354214-165659589 GCF_048544455.1 Silene latifolia
CATAGTAGATCACGGCAGACACAACACAAGAAGACAACACAACAACACCACACAAGGTCAGTAACTGAAGGAACATACAAGAACAGACACACCAAGACATAACAACATACACACGCCACAACCTCCAATCACCCACACACCTCTGACTGCCCGAAGGTCCAGTCCTGCCGGATTACCAATCGCAACCAGTTATTCACACCGCCAGTAGGGGACCACAGCCGTTCCCACCTAAGCCCCGCTCATCTCATCCGAGCGATAACCCATGTTCCATAATGTGCACATCCCCTTTTGTGGCGGGTTCCACAGAGGGCGAATCAAGGGCGTGTATTTCACTTCATATTCTAAGTACTTTTTACTAATGTTGTAAATGGGTCTTTTTTTTGTCAACAGTTCGGGCAAACATAGCCCCCATTGCAGTATCTGTGACAGTTAGATACAACGATAATAGTAGTCCAATTATAGATTTTATCAAATACGGCTTGACATTGATCGTCCCATATTTCATGTTCTCCTTCTTTCAACATCTTGAAGATCGGCTCACATATCATTGGCAATCTTGAGATAAATCGGCTTATATATTGTACTTGGCCCAGGAAACCTCGAATTTGCTTCTCGGTCTCGGGATAGGGTATTTCAATAATGGCTTTAATATTTGATGGGTAAACTTCGATGCCACGGTGGCTAACGATGTGGCCTAAAAGCTTGCCAGAAGTAACTCCAAATGCACATTTCAGCGGATTCAACCTCATGTTATATTTTCGTAATCTTTCGAACACCTTTCTTAATTCTTCTAGATGACCACTACGTTCTTTTGATTTAACGACCATGTCATCGACATAGACTTCTACTTCCTTATGCATTATGTCATGTAGAAATGTCATCGCGTTCTTTGGTATGTTGCCCCGACATTTATAAAAACCAAAAAGCATCACTGTGTAACAGTAAGTTCCCCACTGTGAGGTGAAGGCTGTCTTATGTATATCTTCTTTGACATTGTTTATCTGATTGTAGCCATCATACCCTTCTATAAAAGATAGGAGGGCATGATTGGCGGTATTGTCAACCAAGATATCAATATGAGGTAAAGGAAAATTGTCCTTTGGACTTGCCTTGTTTAGGTTTCGAAAATCAACGCAAACCCAAAATTTTCCGTCTTTATTCGGTACTGGCACCACATTTGCAACCAAATCTGAGTATTCCAACACCTTGATAAACCCAGCTTTGAACTGTTTACCAATTTCTTCTTTAACTTTTAAGGACCACTCGGTTCGCATTCTGCGTACCTTCTGTTTCACTAACTTAAAACCCGGTTTAGTCAGAATTCTATGTTCTGCAATTTCTCTGTCAATTCCCGGCATGTCTTTGTAAGACCATGCAAACACATCTTTGAACTCACCCAATATATCAATGATGTGACACCCCTCGTTGAGGCAACTAAATATAACTAGTAAATCGTGGCGGAAACACGAGATTTTTAAAACTTTTAAAGTTTCTAGTGAAGTCCAACGCGAGGTATCACCAACACGATAGATAAGTTTAGATAATTAAGTTTAAGTTTACAACACAAGTCTATTTATTGGGGAAAAGATATCCCACGAATTAACATCAATTCGAAAAGTAGGTGAGTCTATTATGTAATAACTAATAAGGTCCGAGGTAAGAACTCGCTAGCTCACACGGTCTTCCCCACTTAAGCTTCATCACCAACCTGTCATTCATAATAGATATGAAAGCCACAGTCAGTGGGGAGTAACTCAGGGTTCTCCCAGCCACAATATGTCAAAATACAAGTAATTAAGAATTTAATCAAATAAACAAGCATGAGAGTAAAATACTTACGGTGACGAGAGGATCATGATTAGTATACAAAATGCAATAAGAGTAGTTACGCATAAATGAGAGAAGAGTAATTAGGTCAAACGGTCAAATATTGACTCAACTCAAATGTAAGACAAATTACAAAGTATAGACTCAAACAAGACAACCCTCTAGACTCCAACCTCTTGGTAGGACGACGATCATAATACGGTCCTAGTCTAAACCTGGCCAGACTCTCGGGATGGACGACACCCGATTCGACAAACGATACCAAATCGTATCCAAGACTCGAAAAATGGTACACCTAACCGTGCCCGAAAGTCGAGTAACCTCAAGCGGAACCTTGTCACCTAACCGTGACCCCCGGTCCGAAAAAGGCGGAAGGAAAAATAGCCCAACTCGGAAACAATGGCACCTAACCGTGACCCAATGTCCGAGGGCAAATAAATAGGGAATGTCGAGTAGTCACACAATGTAAACCGTCACACTCCGGTCCGAACAAGAACCATAACCATTATGCATGATCATAACATTAATGAGTCTTAAAGTAACCAATTATCGATAGGAAAGAAGATGCATGCATAGCTCAATCATTATTAGAAGTCGCAAGTGAAATAGAACAAACAGGGGACTCCCAAAGGGTGGTGTCTGCCGCCACGGCCACCGGGGCGGGACAACATGCCAAAATCGAAATTTAATAAAACTTACAGTGCACTCCCAGGGTCAAGAGACCGCCGCCGGTCACCCGGTGGGACTACACCAAATTTCAAAAAACTCATAAAACCTTCAATGCACTCCCGGCCAAGAGTCGATGGACCGCCGCGGCACCCTACCGGGAATACGCCCAAACTCAAAATCACCTAAAATCCTCAGTGTACTCCCAGCCGGTCAGTAGACCGGCCGCCGGTCACCCGGCTGGGACTACAGGCTTTCTAAAATGTGTCCAAAACTTACAAGGATCTCCCACCGTCGGTCAAGAGACCGCCGTGGCACACCTACCGGGACTACAAACACGCAAATTCCATGCAAAACACTTCCAAATCATTTGAAACCAACAAAAATCGTTTCTCATCAATTGTTTACGTATCCTAGCATGATTCTAACTCGGAAAAACAACATATTTGAGCATGTGAATGGGTAATTTCGGATTCAAGAGATGTAGCATGAGATTTTCATCCAAACATGTGAGAATTGCAAACAAGCATGACATTCAACAACCAAATTAGCACCAATCATGAAAGATACAACTTTTAACATTCATATGAGATTATAACTACATAAAACCACACAATTTTAACATAAAAGTCGAGTAACCCATCACCGTTACCTTTTTGCACTTCAATCTTCTAAAGACTCGTCAATGATGTAGCTATCCTCCTCCGGGTTGTCCAAGTTCTCCCTAAACACAAAAATAAAGGTATTAAGTCAAGAATCCACATCCTTGTAAGATGAGAATTTCAAAATAGAGGAAAAGATGGCGACTTTCTTACTTAGAAAGAAGGGAAATGAGAAAAGGAAGAGAATGGCGCGAAAAGGAACGAGATTGGTGAAGAATTGAGTGAGATATGGTGGTTTTAGGGTTAGTAAGGGAAGGTTCAACAATGGTGGGGTGGTTGTTGGGAAATTTCAGAAATTACAAGTGAGGGAGATGAAGTTGTGAGGGTTTAGTTGAGGTTTTGTGTAGAGAAAAGAGGGGAAAAAGGCCCATGAGTCAAGTTAAGCCCAATAACTCAAAATGAGTCGGTATCCACTAGAATTTTCGTCCCAAGTCTACTATAACTCGAGACGGAGAATAATATTATTAAAATCTACACTATTATTACCGTTACACGGCTATGACGATATTTTATGAAAATAAGCTTTAAATAATAATTATTTAATAAAAATTACTTAAAAATTTATTTAAAATATAAGGAAAGCGCGGGGTGTTACAATCATCCCACCTTTTAAAACGTTTCGCCCTCGAAACTTGAAACGAAAAGGTATTACCTTAAGAAAACAAACTAGGGTACTTGACACGCATGGAAGCTTCCGGCTCCCAAGTCTCTTCTTCTACATCACCACACTTCCACAAAACCTTCACCAAGGGCACCACTTTGCTCCTTAGCTTCTTCTCCTTCTTATCCAAGATACGAATCGGTCTCTCCTCGAAAGAAAGACTAGGCTCAAGCTCGGGAATCTCATTTTGCAACACATGACTAGGGTCGCTAATGTATTTCCTAAGTTGAGAAACATGAAAGACATCATGAACTTTACCCAAACTCGGGGCAAATCCAACTTATAAGCCACGACACCAATCCTCTTTACCACTTCATAAGGTCCAATGTACTTTGGACTCAACTTCCCTTTGACTCCAAATCTCTTTACTCCTTTCATCGGGGACACTTTCAAGAACACTTTATCTCCAACTTCAAACTCCAAGGGTCGACGGCGAACATCGGCATAAGACTTTTGTCGATCTTGGGCGGCTTTCATTCTTTCACGGATGAGCTTCACTTGATCAATCGTCTCGGCTAACTTGTCGGGTCCTAGATCACGGACATCACTTGCTTGATCCCAACAAATCGGACTTCGGCATTTCCTTCCATAAAGGGCTTCATAAGGGGCCATCTTGATAGAAGCATGATAACTATTGTTGTAAGAAAATTCCACCAAAGGTAAGCTATTCTCCCAACTAGAATGAAAATCAAGGGCACAAGCACGCAACAAGTCTTCTAGAGTTTGAATCGTCCTCTCGGATTGTCCATCGGTAGCGGCATGAAAAGCGGTACTCATCAACAACTTACTACCCATAGCATCTTGCAAAGCTTTCCAAAATCTTGAACAAAACCTCGGGTCACGATCCGAAACGATCTCCTTAGGAACACCGTGGTAACGAACGATCTCTTCAACATAAGCACTAGCAAGACGGTCCAAACTCCAAGTCTCTTTGATAGGAATGAACCTAGCACACTTGGTCAACCTATCCACAACAACCCATACGGCATCCTTTCCACCAACGGTCTTAGGCAAAGCCATCACAAAATCCATGGAAATGGACTCCCACTTCCATAAAGGAACATCCAACGGTTGTAGCAAACCACCGGGTCTCTTATGCTCAATCTTCACTTGTTGACAAGTAAGACATCTTCCCACATATGACACAATGTCATTCTTCATGTTAGGCCACCAAAACTGAAGCTTCAAATCCTTATACATCTTGTCTCCTCCGGGGTGAATCGAATAAGGGGATAGATGAGCTTCATCTAGAACTCTCTTCCTCAAATCAACGGCATCGGGCACATACATGCGTCCTTGGTAACGGAGGTAACCTCTAGCATCAATCTCACAATCCTTTGCTTTCCCTTCAAGAAGCTTGGCTTGAAAACTTTTAAATGTAGCGTCGTCCACAAGGCTATCTAGAATCTCACGGTGAAGAACGGGCTCGGCAACCATAGCACCAAGATAATCAAAACCACTCTCTACAAGTTGCAAACCTAACTTACGAAACTCGGCACAAAGGTCATCGGGGAGCACACGAATGGCACTCAAGGAATGAGTAGACTTCCTACTAAGGGCATCGGCAACCATATTTGCCTTTCCTTCATGATACAACAACTCCATGTCGTAATCATTCACCAATTCCAACCATCGTCGTTGTCTCATATTCAAATCCTTTTGGGTGAAGATATACTTCAAACTCTTATGATCGGTGTAGATACGGCAATGGACTCCAATGAGGTAGTGTCTCCACATCTTCAAGGCATGAACAATGGCGGCTAACTCCAAATCATGAGTGGGATAGTTCACCTCATGAACTCTCAATTGTCGCGAAGCATAGGCAACAACTCTTCTATTTTGCATGAGAACACAACCCAAACCCATCTTAGAAGCATCACAAAACACATCAAAGTCAACTCCATCCTCGGGCAAGGTCAACACGGGGGCGGTAGTCAACCTCTTCTTCAACTCTTGGAATGCACTTTCACAAGCTTCGGTCCACACAAACTTGGTCTCTTTCTTCAAAAGTTGAGTCATCGGTCTAGCAAGCTTGGAAAAATCTTTCACAAAGCGACGGTAGTAACCCGCCAAACCCAAGAAACTACGGATCTCACCAACATCGGTTGGACTCTTCCACTCAATCACGGCTTCAATCTTCGAAGGGTCTACCATGACACCATCCTTAGATATCACATGGCCTAGAAAAGACACCTTAGACAACCAAAATTCACATTTGGAGAATTTGGCAAACCACTTTTGACGACGGAGGATTCCCAAAATGATACGAAGGTGATCGGCATGCTCTTCTTCGGACTTGGAATAGATGAGGATATCGTCGATGAAAACCACAACACACTTGTC
The DNA here is from genome assembly GCF_048544455.1 of Silene latifolia. Classification (NCBI taxonomy): domain Eukaryota; kingdom Viridiplantae; phylum Streptophyta; class Magnoliopsida; order Caryophyllales; family Caryophyllaceae; genus Silene; species Silene latifolia. The sequence continues at coordinate 165,360,374 of NC_133526.1, forward strand.
TAAGAACTCACTAAAGGTCCGGTTCATTTGGTCCATGAAGATAGAAGGGGCATTGGTTAAACCAAAGGGCATCACCTTAAACTCGAAATGTCCATATCTCGTGCTAAAGGCGGTCTTAGGGATGTCGGACTCACGAACGGGAATTTGGTGATAACCGGATCTCAAATCAATCTTGGAGAAAGTAGAAGCACCTTTGAGTTGATCAAACAAATCTTCAATCCTTGGTAGAGGATACTTGTTCTTGATGGTAACACGGTTAAGCTCACGGTAGTCAATGCAAAGTCTCATAGATCCATCTTTCTTCTTCACAAAGAGAACGGGAGCACCCCAAGGCGAGGCACTAGGTCTAATGAATCCTTTCTCAATCATCTCATCAAGTTGCTTTCTCAATTCCTTCAACTCGGTTGGCGCCATACGGTACGGGGCTTTAGCAATCGGACCGGTTCCGGGTACAAGGTCGATAGAGAACTCAACATCACGCTCGGGAGGAATTCCGGGCAATTCTTCGGGAAAGACATCGGCGAACTCACAAACCACGGGCACTTCCTCGATCTTCGGTAAGGGAGGGGAGGTAGAAGTCACCACACAAAGAAAGATTTGGTAACCTTTCCTCCTCATACTCATCAACTTCAAAGCGGAAATCAACTTCACACCTTCTTTGGAACGGACTCCTCTATAAGACACACGAGTGCCTAGCGGACTCTTGAGGCGAATCTTTTGGTCTCTACACTCGAATCTTGCATCATACTTTGACAACCAATCCATACCCAAAATTACATCGAATTCCTCAAGGGGAAAACGAAGTAGGTTAGCGGGGAATAAGGTTCCCGAAATAGAGATAGGAATGTCGGAGAAAGTGAGGGAACAAGAGAACATCTCTCCGGAAGGTAAGGATATAGAAGTTTCCTCACTAGGAATAGGTTCAATGGCTAGCTTTTCGGAGAATTTGGAAGATATAAAAGATAAAGATGCGCCGGTATCAAATAAAATGAGGCAAGGTTGATCAAAAATTGAGAACATACCCGTAATGATATCGGGATGAGCGGCGGCTTCGGCTCGACTCATGACAAAGATAGTCCCTCTTGGCCTAGCATTTGGAGTAGGAGCATTCTTCTTCTCGGGGCAATCGGCAACACGATGTCCGGGCTTCTTACAATGAAAGCAAGTCAAGGGCTTGCCATAGCATCCAACTCCGGGGTGTAGAGCTTGTCTACAATGGTAGCACTTACGGTCCTTCTCAAGTTCATTAGTTGGTGTGGGAACTTGTCCTCTAGATTCTTGAACTCTTGGTCCTTGTCCTCCATGGTCTTGCATCCTTGGCACAAACCTCCTCTTGTTGGCATAGTTGGAAGTAGAAGGCACAAATGGCCTCTTGCCATGAAAGTTAGAACGATAAGAATGAGAAGAGGAGTGGGTTTTAGAATCTTCTTCAATGGCCTTCAAAGAGCTTTCGGCCCAAATAGCATCATCATAGACTTCCACAAAGGTAGTTGAGCTTCTTCTCACCATGCTTTCCACCTTAGGATTCAACTTGTTCTTGTAGAAGTAGACACGATCCTCTTCATCTTTCACGAACTTGGAGGCATAATGAGCAAGTTCATTAAACTTGTCGGTGTAGGCTTGAATTGATAGCTTCCCTTGCTTGAATTCCATGAATTCCTTCAATCGTTGTTGCTTGAGCTCCTTAGGGTAGAAGCGAGTCTCCACGAGTGACTTGAAGCGGTTCCAATCAAAGTTGGGGTCTTGAGTAGCGGTAGGACCGGTCAAAGTCCACCACCTATCGGCTTCCTTCACAAGAAAGTGAGAGGCTAATCTCACCTTGTCCTCCTCTCGGGCATCAAAGAGAGAGAAGTTCTTCTCCATATCCCGAAACCATTCCGAGAGAGCAACGGGATCCACTTCACCACCATAGGTCCTAGCCTTGTTCCTTGCTAGTTGACTTGCAATCCAAGCATAGCTTCCTTGACGGTTGGCTTCATGTAGAGGGGGAGCGGGTTGAACATTTTGTTGATTAGCAAGCACTTGAGTGAGGGCTTGCATGATAGCATTCTCCACGTTGGTCGCTCGTACCATCTTCTTTGCACAAGAGTAAACAAGTTAGAACCTATCACAAAGCATACACAAAAAGGCTACCAACTTAGGTCCTTAATTCTACCCATCTCTCATTCATTATTCAAGGTCAAGTAAGAATTTTTAAGTTGGGGTACACGTGTGTGCGTCGGGAGCAATACATGCTCTGATACCAACTGTGACACCCCTCGTTGAGGCAACTAAATATAACTAGTAAATCGTGGCGGAAACACGAGATTTTTAAAACTTTTAAAGTTTCTAGTGAAGTCCAACGCGAGGTATCACCAACACGATAGATAAGTTTAGATAATTAAGTTTAAGTTTACAACACAAGTCTATTTATTGGGGAAAAGATATCCCACGAATTAACATCAATTCGAAAAGTAGGTGAGTCTATTATGTAATAACTAATAAGGTCCGAGGTAAGAACTCGCTAGCTCACACGGTCTTCCCCACTTAAGCTTCATCACCAACCTGTCATTCATAATAGATATGAAAGCCACAGTCAGTGGGGAGTAACTCAGGGTTCTCCCAGCCACAATATGTCAAAATACAAGTAATTAAGAATTTAATCAAATAAACAAGCATGAGAGTAAAATACTTACGGTGACGAGAGGATCATGATTAGTATACAAAATGCAATAAGAGTAGTTACGCATAAATGAGAGAAGAATAATTAGGTCAAACGGTCAAATATTGACTCAACTCAAATGTAAGACAAATTACAAAGTATAGACTCAAACAAGACAACCCTGTAGACTCCAACCTCTTGGTAGGACGACGATCATAATACGGTCCTAGTCTAAACCTGGCCAGACTCTCGGGATGGACGACACCCGATTCGACAAACGATACCAAATCGTATCCAAGACTCGAAAAATGGTACACCTAACCGTGCCCGAAAGTCGAGTAACCTCAAGCGGAACCTTGTCACCTAACCGTGACCCCCGGTCCGAAAAAGGCGGAAGGAAAAATAGCCCAACTCGGAAACAATGGCACCTAACCGTGACCCAATGTCCGAGGGCAAATAAATAGGGAATGTCGAGTAGTCTCACAATGTAAAACGTCACACTCGGGTCCGAACAAGAACCATAACCATTATGCATGATCATAACATTAATGAGTCTTAAAGTAACCAATTATCGATAGGAAAGAAGATGCATGCATAGCTCAATCATTATTAGAAGTCGCAAGTGAAATAGAACAAACAGGGGACTCCCAGCCGGGTGGTGTACCGGCCGCCGGGCCACCGGCTGGGACAACATGCCAAAATCAGAAATTTAATAAAACTTACAGTGCACTCCCAGCCGGTCAGTAGACCGGCCGCCGGTCACCCGGCTGGGACTACAAACACGCAAATTCCATGCAAAACACTTCCAAATCATTTGAAACCAACAAAAATCGTTTCTCATCAATTGTTTACGTATCCTAGCATGATTCTAACTCGGAAAAACAACATATTTGAGCATGTGAATGGGTAATTTCGGATTCAAGAGATGTAGCATGAGATTTTCATCCAAACATGTGAGAATTGCAAACAAGCATGACATTCAACAACCAAATTAGCAGCAATCATGAAAGATACAACTTTTAACATTCATATGAGATTATAACTACATAAAACCACACAATTTTAACATAAAAGTCGAGTAACCCATCACCGTTACCTTTTTGCACTTCAATCTTCTAAAGACTCGTCAATGATGTAGCTATCCTCCTCCGGGTTGTCCAAGTTCTCCCCTAAACACAAAAATAAAGGTATTAAGTCAAGAATCCACATCCTTGTAAGATGAGAATTTCGAAATAGAGGAAAAGATGGCGACTTTCTTACTTAGAAAGAAGGGAAATGAGAAAAGGAAGAGAATGGCGCGAAAAGGAACGAGATTGGTGAAGAATTGAGTGAGATATGGTGGTTTTAGGGTTAGTAAGGGAAGGTTCAACAATGGTGGGGTGGTTGTTGGGAAATTTCAGAAATTACAAGTGAGGGAGATGAAGTTGTGAGGGTTTAGTTGAGGTTTTGTGTAGAGAAAAGAGGGGGAAAAAGGCCCATGAGTCAAGTTAAGCCCAATAACTCAAAATGAGTCGGTATCCACTAGAATTTTCGTCCCAAGTCTACTATAACTCGAGACGGAGAATAATATTATTAAAATCTACACTATTATTACCGTTACACGGCTATGACGATATTTTATGAAAATAAGCTTTAAATAATAATTATTTAATAAAAATTACTTAAAAATTTATTTAAAATATAAGGAAAGCGCGGGGTGTTACAAATGAACCCTTGTTTCTCAGCGGGATTTAAGGTAGTTCCCATCTTAAGCTCTTGTGGTTCTACCCTGGCCTTTTTTCGGTATCTTCGATTATCGAATTCCTTTGATCATATTCCTCCAACCCTTTGACCAATTGTGGAGGTGGTTCAAATTACTCATCGTCTTTGACCTCATTCTCAATGTTATTACTAAAACGATCATTTTTAAAAATCGAATTGCAATGTAAATAAGACAAAGCATAAGCAAACTGGTTCATGTTTTATTGATTTGAAATTGCGCGAATTGCGCCAACATTTGAGCCAACCGATCAGAGGTCAGTGGCGAGATAGGGGTATTCAGGACAGGCTCTGCAATATTAGCATTAAAAAGGGGTACATGAGAAGGAAAGACAGGGGATGAGGTGTTTTCAACACTTGAGTCCTTAGACTCAACCCTAGGACTCAACTCATACTCAGATTCAGACTCAAAACTAGACTCCGACCCAGACCCAGAATTATCATCGGCTTGAATATCTTGCCTTCTCCAGTGGTTAGCTTCAATAGTAATCCCTTATTGTCTGTCCATTTAATAGTTTTCCGCCATCCCGAGTTAGTCCTCTGAGGATCTACATCGGTGTTGAGGGTAGATGGATCGAAGCTCTCGCTCCTTAGAATCATATTTACAAAATCTTCGTTCGTTATCACTGGCTTCCTTTATTCCACAAATAGGAGACCCATACCCCTTTCATCGACAATAGGTGATGGTTCAGTCTTAGCCGGCATCACAGTTAAGAATTCTTCTGGGTTATAGTGACAATCTTGGAATACTTCAATTCCTGGGACCATTTGGTTACTCCTCGAGTAAAAAATGGGTTCGGGAAAGTCCATACAAGTGATTTCTTCTCCTTCTCTCACGTAATGACCATTTAGGGTCAAATGATATGGCTTCATTTTGATATTTCGATCTTCAATCGACCCTCTTCTTTTCTTTAGGAAGTCTTCGTCGGTGTAATACTCGTCCTTTTAGAGACCCGTTGACCGTCGTTGACTGACCTTAGACATCTATCTAGACCTTCGAAAACCTTACGAGTTAACATTGTGACGTAGTAACCCTTTTAGTTCTGGCAACTCTATCTAGCGGAGGCTACTCGATCGAGTAGCTTCGTCATTCAATCGAGTAGAGGCCACTTGATCGAGTAAGTTGGATACTCGATTGAGTAACGTGAGTTCAGCGGGGAAATATAAATCGTGATATCGTGAAACCCAAATCATTTCATTCCTTCTCTCCTAAACCTAGATGCCGTCATTTCATTTCTCCTTCACCATGATTCACCCTTTTGGAGCATTTGAGAGTAGAGACACCATGGGGATAGGAAGCACGAGTTGGGTAGCGGTCTTGACGCCGGATTACTATGTATAGGTATGTTGTTATCATCAACATCGTCTTCCTTGGTTTCGTTGGTGATTGTGGTAGTAGTAATAGATGTTTATACTGTTTGTTATAGGTGGTTGTGGTGGTTGCTTGTTGTCTTATGGTTGTGTGCAGGATCGCTGCGGTTTGCTGGAGGTAGGTTTTCCTACTCAGTATTGTTGGTTGTTTTGCGTTGATTATATTGTATAATTGGTTTTAGTATCATTCTTGGTAGTGTGGATTGGTTGTAGCTGGTCATTGTAGGTCGTTTGTCTCTGGTTCGAGAGGTGTGCTCTCGGCTGAGTGGAGTCACTTGCGGGAGTGACTTCATGCCCTTGATTCGCCCTCTGTGGAACCCGCCACAGGAGGGTATGTGTAACACCCCCATCTACCAAGAAGCCTTAACAAGACCTTCCCCGGCAGATATGGGCGTTACTACCTTGGTTGCCCGAGGAACAATAATAATCAAATGTCGATAAAAGAACAATTATATTAAATTACAAGTGATTAATAAAAAAAAAAGGTACATCTCGTGACAACTATCAACTATGTGAAACTATCTCTGCCATGACTCGTGGTAGACTCGTCCCTCCAAGCACCCAGCTATGATCCAGACATCAGCCTGCTAAGACCGACTGCTCACTATAGTATATCACGGCAGACACAACACACGAAGACAACACAACAACACCACACAAGGTCAGTAACTGAAGGAACATACAAGAACAGACACAACAAGATATATCAACATTCACACGCCACCACCTCCAATCACCCACACACCTCTGACTGCCCGAAGGTCCAGTCCTGTCGGATTACCAATCGTAACCAGTAATTCACACCGCCAGTGGGGGACCGCAGCCGTTCTCACCTAAGCCCCGCTCATCTCATCTGAGCGATAACCCATATTCCTTAATGTGCACATCCCCTCCTGTGGCGGGTTCCACAGAGGGCGAATCAAGGGCGTGTATTTCACTTCATATTCTAAGTACTTTTTACTAATGTTGTAAATGGGTCTTTTTTTTTTCAACAGTTTGGGCAAACATAGCCCCCATTGCAGTATCCATGACAGTTAGATACAACGATAATAGTAGCCCAGCTATAGATTTTATCAAATACGGCTTGACATTGATCGTCCCATATTTCATGTTCTCCTTCTTTCAACACCTTGAAGATCGGCTCACATATCATTGGCAATCTTGAGATAAATCGGCTTATGTATTGTACTTGGCCCAGGAAACCTCAAATTTGCTTCTCGGTCTCGGGATAGGGTATTTCAATAATGGCTTTAATCTTTGATGGGTAAACTTTGATGCCACGGTGGCTATCGATGTGGCCCAGAAGCTTGCCAGAAGTAACTCCAAATGCACATTTCAGCGGATTCAACCGCATGTTATATTTTCGTAATCTTTCGAACACCTTTCTTAATGCTTCTGGATGACCACTACGTTCTTTTAATTTAACGATCATGTCATCGACATAGACTTCTACTTCCTTATGCATTATGTCATGTAGCAATGTCGTCGGGATCTTTGGTATGTTGCCTCAATATTTATCAAACCAAAAAGCATCATTGTGTAACAGTAAGTTCCCCACTGTGAGGTGAAGGCTGTCTTATGTATATCTTCTTCGATAATGTTTATCTGATTGTAGCCATCATACCCTTCTATAAAAGATAGGAGGGCATGATTGGCAGTATTGTCAACCAAGATATCAATATGAGGTAAAGGAAAATTGTCCTTTGGACTTGCCTTGTTTAGGTGACGAAAATCAACGCAAACCCAAAATTTTTCGTCTTTCTTCGGTACTGGCACCACATTTGCAACCAAATCTGAGTATTCCAACACCTTGATAAACCCAGCTTTGAACTGTTTACCAATTTCTTCTTTAACTTTTAAGGATCACTCGTTTCGCATTCTGCGTACCTTCTGTTTCACTAACTTAAAACCCGGTGTAGTCAGAATTCTATGTTCTGCAATTTCTCTGTCAATTCCCGGCATGTCTTTGTAAGACCATGCAAACACGTCTTTGAACTCACCCAATATATCAATGAACCCTTGTTTCTCAACGGGATTTAAGGTAGTTCCCATCTTAAGCTCTTGTGGTTCTACCCTGGCCTTTTTTCGGTATCTTCGATTATCGAATTCCTTTGATCATATTCCTCCAACCCTTTGACCAATTGTGGAGGTGGTTCAAATTCCTCATCGTCTTCGACCTTATTCTCAATGTCATTACTAAAACGATCATTTTCAAAAATCGAATTGCAATGTAAATAAGACAAGTCATAAGCAAAATCGAATTGCGCGAATTGCGCCAACATTTGAGCCAACCGATCAGAGGTCAGTGGCGAGATAGGGGTATTCAGGACAGGCTCTGCAACACTAGCATTAGAAATGGGTACATGAGAAGGAAAGACACGGGATGAGGTGTTTTCAACACTTGAGTCCTTAGACTCAACCCTAGGACTCAACTCATACTCAGATTCAGACTCAAACTTAGACTCTGACCCAGACCCAGAATTATCATCGGCTTGAATATCTTGCCTTCTCCAGTGGTTAGCTTAAATAGTAATCCCTTATTGTCTGTCCATTTAATAGTTTTCCGCCATCCCGAGTTAGTTCTTTGAGGATCAACATCGGTGTTGAGGGTAGATGGATCGAAGCTCTCGCTCCTTAGAATCATACTTACAAAATATTCGTTCGGTATTACTGGCTTCCTTTATTCCACAAATAGGAGACCCATAGCCCTTTCATTGACAATAGGTGCTGGTTCAGTCTTAGCCGGTATCACAGTTAAGAATTCTTCTGGGTTATAGTGACAATCTTGGAATACTTTAATTCCTGGGACCATTTGGTTACTCCTCGAGTAAAAAATGGGTTCGGGAAAGTCCATACAAGTGATTTCTTCCCCTTCTCTCACGAAATGACCATTTAGGGTCAAATGATATGGCTTCATTTTGATATCTCGATCTTCGGTCGACCCTCTTCTTTTCTTTAGGAAGTCTTCGTCGGTGTAATGCTCGTCCTTTTAGAGACCCGTTGACCGTCGTTGACTGACCTTAGACATCTATCTAGACCTTCGAAAACCTTATGAGTTAACATTGTGACGTAGTAACCATTTTAGTTCTGGCAACTCTATCTAACGGAGGCTACTCGATCGAGTAGCTTAGTCATTCAATCGAGTAGAGGCCACATGATCGAGTAAGTTGGATACTCGATCGAGTAACGTGAGTTCAGCGGGGAAATATAAATCGTGATATCGTGAAACCCAAATCATTTCATTCCTTCTCTCCTAAACCTAGATGTCGTCATTTCATTTCTTCTTCACCATGATTCACCCTTTTGGAGCATTTGAGAGTAGAGACACCATGGGGATAGGAAGCACGAGTTGGGTAGCGGTCTTGACGCCAGATTACTATGTATAGGTATGTTGTTATCATCAACATCGTCATCCTTGGTTTCGTTGGTGATTGTGGTAGTAGTAATAGATGTTTATACTGTTTGTTATAGGTGGTTGTGGTGGTTGCTTGTTGTCTTATGGTTGTGTGTGGGATCGCTGCGGTTTGCTGGAGGTAGGTTTTCCTACTCAGTATTGTTGGTTGTTTCGCGTGTCAATTGTATTGTATAATTGGTTTTAGTATCATTCTTGGTAGTGTGGATTGGTTGTAGCTGGTCATTGTAGGTCGTTTGTCTCTGGTTCGAGAGGTGTGCCCTCGGCTGAGTGGAGTCAATTGCGGGAGTGACTTCACGCCCTTGATTCGCCCTCCGTGGAACCCGCCATAGGAGGGGATGTGTAACACCCCCATCTACCAAGGAGCCTTAACAAGACCTTCCCCGACAGATAAGGGCGTTACTCCCTCGGTTGCCCGAGGAACAATAATAATCAAATGTCGATAAAAGAACAATTATATTAAATTACAAGTGATTAATAAAATAAAAGGTACATCTCGTGACAACTATAAACTATGTAAAACTATCTCTGCTATGACTCGTGGTAGACTCGTCCCTGCAAGCACCCAGCTATGATCCAGACATCAGCCTGCTAAGACCGACTGCTCACCATAGTATATCACGGCAGACACAACACAAGAAGACAACACAACAACACCACACAAGGTCAGTAACTGAAGGAACATACAAGAACAGACACAACAAGACATAACAACATACACACGCCACCACCTCCAATCACCCACACACCTCTGACTGCCCGAAGGTCCAGTCTTGTCGGATTACCGATCGCAACAAGTAATTCACACCGCCAGTGGGGGATCGCAGCCGTTCCCACCTAAGCCCCGCTCATCTCATCCGAGCGATAACCCATGTTCCTTAATGTGCACATCCCCTCCTGTGGCGGGTTCCACAGAGGGCGAATCAAGGGCGTGAAGCCACTCCCACAAGTGACTCCACTCAGCCGAGGACGCACCTCGCGAACCAGTACAAACAAACAACAACGACCAGCAATAACCAATCCACACTACAAATCAACGATTATAAAACCAATCATACAACACAATTGACACACTAGACAACCAACAGTACTGAGTAGGAAAACCTACCTTTAGCAAGCCGCAGTTATTCTGAGCAGTATAACCATATATTACAACTACTATAGTCACAAATGAAACTAAGGAAGACGATGATAATGATGACACATACCTATACATAGCACTCCGGCGACAAGACCGCTACCCGACTCAAGCATCCCATCCCCAAGGGGCAACCACTCTCAAAGGCCTCAAGGAGATGAACCATGGTGAAGGATAAATGATATGACGGCATCTAGATTAAGGCGAGAAGGAGAAGAAATGATTTGGGTTTCACGATATCACGATTTATATTTCCCCGCTGGACTCACGTTACTCGATCGAGTGTCCAACTTAATCGATCGAGTGGCCTCTACTCGATCGAGTGACTAAGCTACTCGATCGAGTAGCCTTCGCTAGATCGAGTTGCGAGGACTAAAAGGGTTACTACGTCAAAAAGTTAACTCGTAAGGTTTTCAAAGGTCCAGATAGGTGTCTAAGGTCAGTCAACGACGGTCAACGGGTCTCTAAAAGTACGGGTATTACAGTCTTCCACCCTTAAAAAGAACTTCATCCCCGAAGTTCTTCACATCCTCTCCTACGACACAAGGTGGAAAGGAACTAAGGCAACTGTCAACCATCCACCCCGACAAGGATAAACACAACCGTTCTTATATACTACCCATCTATAAACGCTCACCGCCCATCATCATCATCTACCTCAGCACACATCATTCATATGATTCCTATCAGATCATCAACATGTACTATACACGAGAACAAATTAACACAACCATTACTTCCACCTACCACATAGGCTAATTACCTGATACAACCATTCCGTTTACCCATCCAACACTTAATCATCAACAACAATTAATTACTAATTACAATACCAATATGAAACAATGCCAATACCAATTTTGACATAATTATCATGCTAATCAACAAACCGACCATCTTATTGTCCTTTAAACAATAAGTAAGCTAGCATTAATTCCTCAACATTGATATTACCTCATTTATATCACTCGACACAAAGTGACTATTCCATTACTCAGAAATAAAATACAACAATACGATGCCAACAATTACTCACACCTACTAACAATTGCTCAAAATAATTACTCAAAATGTGATAAATTTGTCATAATTTGTTATTTTCCCATGCGACATTACTCTTCCCCTCTTAAAAGGAATTTCGTCCCCGAAGTTCACCTTCAAGACGAACCACAATCATTATACAGAGACGATAACTTTTATTCGATATTGACACTACGAAATAATTGTAATATGCGTTGAGACTATCAATTAACATGGTGTTTCATTGATATTACCTAGATACAACTATTGTATATTAAGACCATACGACAAGTGAATAGCACAATTACTTAGGTGCAACATTCCGTCATCCATTATTATACATGAACACCGAGGACTCTTAAGTGACATTACCCAAACATGCGCACTTGACACAACAAGTTATAAATTCAAGACCGCAACAAGAACTAAAACCATCATTTAACATGATATACTAAGCAATTCGATGAAGTATCCCATAAACACAATCAATAATGTAAACCATACTGACAGTATATAATTGTACTAGAAACATGATGACGTGATTACCAACCATGACAATGAAACATATTCTCAACAAAGTATATATGCATGATGACCATCAACATTTTATAATGAAATCCACGACAATCATGGGCACTCGATCGAGCTAATGAGTAACTCGATCGAGTTGACGCTACTTGATCGATTTTATCAGCTACACGATCGAGTATGTCGAGTCCATTAAGTATTTCCAAATCACAAGTGCAGTTACTCGATCAAGTTAGGGGCACTCGATCGAGTAACTACAGGTGTAGCTACTCAATAATACTCGTTTTCATACCAAGAAAACATAATCAACATCGGAGTTTCATCTCCGAGCCTATTCACTTGCATAACGAGTTCCAAAATCTAACCAAATACAACCTTATGGCCAAATAGAAACTAAAGTATATCAAAAGTACCAACCATGCAAGTACCAACTAACTACAAATCCATGAAAACGAATATGAAACAAAAGAAACAATCATCACTCCAAAGCCGACTCCTCCATCTTCTCATCTCCGCCTCCTCCTCCGGATGTGCCAGCTCCAGCTGTATCCTCACCTGTGGTAGCTCCTGTAACCGCGTCTGCTCCCACTCGCCATGTTGCCAAACAACTGAAGGGGTAACTCCTAGGCTTTCCCCACGTAGTCGGATCCACGCCAAAGGAATTGAAGACCCCGCTATCATCCCCGACACCCCTCCACCACACTGGTTGGGCCGCATCGGTACCAATATGCCATCTTGAGTAGGTTTCGGAGCGTCAAAGTGGTAGATACCCTCTCTGTGAGCTCACTCACTCGCATCTCAGGACTAAAGGATTAAGGGTAGCTGGGATACTGATGTTGTGGAGGCTCAACCTGCTCTGTCTGGGTCTCAGCGACTCTCTCTCCCACCCGTCTCGGACCCCTCCCCACTCTGGGTTGCCGATCCTCAGGTCTAGCCTGATCCTTCTTGGTCGGCTCCGGCATCACTCTTAAAAGGCCATCATCAATGAGGTAGGTCTGCCAGGCAGGTTCCTCCTCATCGTCATCGGACTACGATGCAACCACAGTCGCCGTCAAAGGCTCAGTCGCCGCAAGATGCTCAGGATCAGGTATCCTTATCCAACTCATACCCTATACTCTCCAAGCCAACCCACCACCCTCCAAAGTTCTCAACCATTTCTGGTCGAGGAAGTAGTCTCAGTCCAAGGTAGGCACAGATGGAGCCATGGGTGTAAGGGCCGAGGAGGCCTTAAAGGTGGTCAACCGCTCAGCTAACCGTGTTGCAATGACACCACAACTTAAGTACCGGGTCGCAGATGTGGCCATCAAAGATAGGTTAGCACAGACTATGGCCGGGCCACTATAAGAAACTCTCGGGGCTCGGGCGGGGTTGAGATAGGCAACTAGTAACATCACCTCATGTGAGTTCAACTTACTCACATGCTTCCGATCATAGAGAAGATAAGTTAAGGCACTAAGGAAGATCTTTAAAGTGGCATGTTGAACGTCATTTATCAACATGTTACTCGAAGTGGGGGCGGACTTGCCTGTAAAACAGGGCATATAACTACTAGCCCACACTCAGTCGGGATATCCCTAAGGGATCCCTTCTCCGGTCGAGCAAGGCCAAGGTGAGAGGCAAACTGATCCATAGACAAGAGAAAAGTGGTGTTCATGAGACGAAACTTAACACTCTTAGCTGCCGCATCATAGGTAAAAGAGCTCATGAATTCCAAGGTCAAGAAGGAGTAGGAGTGCTTCCTAAGACGATACAAACCCGTCAAATCCAAGGTCTCAAAGATATGCCTCACATCCATCTCTACCTTAAGGTCCTCAAGAATGGTGGTGTCGATACATCTAGTAGGCTTCATACGGCGTTTCTGTAACTTGACAAAGGCATCTCTTTGCTTAAAGTCAGCAAAGATAACGGTAGGGTACTCGGGCACGGGTGGAACAGTGGGTCCCTGACTCCCCTCCCCAACTTCGGGCTTAGAAGCCCTTCCCCTCTTACTCTGACGGGTGGCAGCTGCAGGTCTCGGCATCTGTTTTAACATATATTTAGGCACACAAACGAACACTTTCTTGAACAAAAGAGCTTTTCAAAGTATACTCATGGATAAAGGGACAACAATTCAAAATAGTTTTTCACAAAACAACCAACAATCCCCAAAACATACTACTCCCGCATCTCATAAAAGACGGTCTTATGGCTTCCAAAATACAAAAATTGCAGCAAAATTAGCAAATTGGGGTATTAATCCCCTCAAAATAGCTTCACAAAAAGGTAATTATCATAAGGATTTGGGGCGAATTTCAGTTTTGGGCACTTTTAAGACGGAGTTTTAAGGCAAAGTTTTGGGTAAAACTCGTCAAAATCAACACCAAATATGATACCCACAACATACATTACTCAATTTTCCCTTTTTGATACTCGAAAGACAAACAAAAATTCAATTTGTAACCCAAACCCTAGAAATTTCGGTCCATATATACCCCCAAATTGGTTTGATTTTGCAACTTTTAGCATCAATAATCAACAAACTAAAGCAATCCTACGAAAATACAACAACTCTAAACAGAAATCCATGAGTACAAATCGAATTTTTCAGAAAAACTAACACTTTTATATGTTTCTAATTGATTAAAAGCAAAGAAAAAGAGTAACATTCTTACCTTGAATGATTTGCAATTGAATAGAACGAATTAACAAGAAGAAAACAAGGAGATTAAGCACACACTTCACCAAGGTTGTTTTGAGAAAAGAGGATTTGAGAGAATTAGGGTTACAGTGAAACGAAATAAGAAGAAGAATGAAGTTGGGAATGCATAAGAATCCCGATAAAACACGGGTATAACAGCACTTACTCGATCGAGTAAGTTGGGTATTCGAACGAGTGACCTCTACTCGATCGAGTTGGAGCTACTCGATCGAGTTTCCGCTGGCAGTCCCAACATTTTCGACGAGTAAGGTCTTCTCGGTCGTGTAGGCACTCGTACTCGGTCGAGTAAGGTAAGGAACAAGGTCAAAAGATAAGAGTTCGGTTAATGGTTCCTACTAAACAACAACTCGTACCGATTCCAAAGTATATTTGGATCTCGTCACTGATTATTTCATCCAATTATGATACATTAACACTAACTCAAATTCAACACAACTAGCCCATCCGAACATTACACATATTATTCCGTCCTATATCAAACATTATGCAAGATAATTTGCTATGATATCAGCTTATACATATATAGAATCAACACATTACTCCATGTTTGCTTACGCATGTGCAAATTCAGTGTTTCGGCATGTGACTACACTACACCAAGCATCCATTTAGCAATTTAGGCACCTCTTATTACTCAAGCCTGCTCAAAGTCGTAAACATATCATCACAATTCTACAACAAGATATCTCACATACTATGCCGATTCGCAAGAGTACACAACAACACTCAACCATTGCATTCAACTATATTAAATGCCAATCTAT
Source organism: Silene latifolia (assembly GCF_048544455.1). Taxonomy (NCBI): domain Eukaryota; kingdom Viridiplantae; phylum Streptophyta; class Magnoliopsida; order Caryophyllales; family Caryophyllaceae; genus Silene; species Silene latifolia. Next base: position 165,375,704 of record NC_133526.1, read on the forward strand.
ACTAACTAGAACGCATATAAAGACTCACAACTCATTACCGCCATCACATTAACAAGTTCTCGTATGCCACTATTAGCACATTCACCATCTTTATCACATCCACACACACACACTTCCAACAATTCTCAACCCTTCATGATTCATCACTACTATATGCACGCGCTAGATATAACCATAGACTCCATCACAACTATATCTAATCTATTTACCATACACACTTATGTTGGAGTATGTGTACTCAACAATAGTGCGACCACATTAATAAAACTCATGATAAGAATACGTAAAGGGATGATTCATTTTTATACATCAACTGATCAACATTAATCGGTAATGATTGGCAGACTAGAGTTTGACATTACTGTTGTTTGACGGCGGTGATCAGTTGATCCCTTAAGGTCACACCTAAAGGACAATTCCATTAATAGATAAAATTAATTAATTGTATATTGATACAGATTAATTAATTCCTTAAAATAGAACAATTTACAAATGTGTGTACAAATATGAATCTTATTGTAATTCGATTAAATGAGATTCGTTTTAGTAATTAAGATGTTATATTACTAAAATTTTGTTTATGAAACAATTAAATTAAGAATGAATAGTTAATTATAATTACAATATGTTGTAGATTATATTAACATGGACCATTTTATTTACATGTAATTGGGAATTACTAGTCAATTATTGTATATAATTAAATTAATATATGCAATGATATTTAATTGTTAAATATGCATTAATATTATTAATAACATGTTATATGTCACATGTCACACATTATATGACAAAATGACAAATTGACAAAAATAAAATAGACTCCATTTTATGAAAACCGGTTTTTAGAGGAGATTGGGAGGGTGAATTGTTTAATTGTTTAATTGAGTGGGATGCATCATGATTACAATTATAACCTATTCTACACTCTTACAAGTTTTGATTAAGACTATTGCAAGAGCAATTTTTGCATGCATTGGCTCTCTAATCCTCTCCCCTCCCAACCGGTTTTTCCCCTCTAAAATAAGAATTGTTCTTATTTTTCCCATTTTCATTCTTACACAATTTAATTTTTTTACTCTTCTCTCCTCTTCTCTCTAAAATAAAGTTTTAGAAAAAAAAATTAAGTTGTTCAAAAATCTTATATTTAGATTACTAAAAGTAGTAATAAAAATAATAATAAGATTAATTTTAAGGTCACTAATTACATATATCTAGTTAATATATTAATTAGTATTAAGGGTTGTCTTGATGCAATTAAAAGGAGGATCTCACAATATTGAGACTAGGAGGATCATCCATATATTTTAAGCTCAAGAACAAGTAAGAAAGAAGTTCTTACTTGTGCCCTTAAACCGATTTTTCTTGTGTAAGGAACACTTTCTTTACTTACTTATTTACATATTGTTATGCATGCATAAGATCATCACATTTAATTAATGAGTAATTAGATATAAAATTAAATAGTTTAATTTGAGGGTTTTTGAATCCTTTCAAGTGGTATCAAGAGCTTTGGTTGTTGCATGCATAAATGTTCTTAGTTTTTCCGACTAAATTAAAACTTGAAATTAGTGATTTATATGAATAAGCCACGAAATTATTTTGCATGTCATATATTCTGGTCCTAAAATGAATTTAGGTCATTTTGATGATTTGTGGTATTTTTTAGCTCATTTTAATGATTTTTAGTAATTTTATAACATTTTATTGATTAAAATGATGTTTAAAATGCTAAAAATAGTTAAACTTTGTCTCTGACGTTGAATTTTTTATATGACCTCACATGCATATTTTACTTATTGTATGTAAAATTTCGTATAAATTTGATTTATTTTGCATGATTTATAATTTTATGAGATAAAAATGACATAAATGGAGGTAAAATGGTTAAAATTAGTTAAACTTCGAAACAAGCCACGAAATTTTAATATGTTATCACATGCACATTTTACTCAATGTGTGTAAACGTTTAGATGAACTTGATTCATTTTGCATGATTTATGAATTTTTAGTGTAAAAATGACATAAATAGTGACTATTTTAGCAAAAATAGCTAAATTATATAAAATTCTATGAGAAAATTATTTTAGGTTGTATTATTATCCCACAAATCAGATCTACAGTTGAAACATTGATTAGATTAATCTTCATATGCTTTAGATGTTTTATTAGATAAAACCGATAAATAGCAACTATATTTTTCTCGAAATAAATTCAAAAATTTTAACCTAGATTTTTGAGATTATGAGTGTCATGGAATTATTCCAGAATGTTCAAAAATTTAAAACTCAAAATTTGAAATTATTGTAATTTAATTTGGATTTATTCATAAAAGGTTATGATATTAAGGTCAAAAATGAGCATAATTGATATATCAAGTTGAATTATTGTCAAAAATTGAGTGATGACTAATTTTTGAGTCCTAAAAGGTTAGGATAATTAACTTGGACTAAAATTAGTTTTTAGTAATATTTTGTGTAATTTTAATAAGTTAAAATTGCGAATATCCATAAAATCGGTTTATATTTACGATATAAGTTTAAATAGGGCGATTTGGCACATAATTTGGCATGTTAGATACATATTATAATGCTGCATAATTCATTGATGAATGTCATATTTCTTTTATATAATTTTGAATTATGTAATTTATCTTAGTATGGCTTTAGTTTAATCGATATTACCCGCAATGTAAGGGAATATTGATTCAGTTGTAATTTATTGTGATCTCGTATCACTTTTATTTTATTTCATTTAGATTTAATTTTACAAATGTATAATAGGAAGTACAATGTACATTTTATTATTTAATTATTTGTAATCCCGGAGTTTCCTAAAGACGGTGCCATTCAGAAAGGAGTTCCGATCAAGACGGTGTTTGTCCTTGGGATGCGTGTCAAATGAAGATTCAAGGGACCAAAAGAGTTGGTTTCCGAATATGTAATAGAATATAAGATTTTCTATTTTAGGAAAGGCCATACTAGGACTTTTGTTTTCTTTATTTGCCTGCTTTATATGTTTGCATGCATTGCGAAATCGCCATAACTACACATGCATATTTAATCGTTTTATCGACTATTGTCAATTATAATTATCGAGTATTCATCGACTTAGTTCACTTAAAAGATGATAGATAATAAATCGACAAGACCTCTCACATATTTAAAATTGAGATTAGCCTTACCAAATAATAGGACTCATGAATCCCTTTGACATTTGGGGTAGGTTCGGTTCCCCGTGGTAATTTCATTTTTCATTGGGTAAGTGGGGTACTAAAACGTTATTACACGCGAAATTTGGTTGGACTCAACGGGATGTAAAGACTAGTATTATGTTCCGGGGCTAGAGATGGAATTTATGAAATACATCGACCGAGAATTCTATGGTAGAATCAATTAAAGAGTTAATTCACCAAATTTATGCAAGTGTGGGTTGTATCGGTTTCCCGTGCCCATGTTTATATAAAGATGGATCTCGGAATCATTTATATAATTTAGGTGCGAGGTCATTATATAAATGCATATTTTCTTTAAAACCTTGTCAAAAATGTTTACAAGTAAGATGATAAATGTTAATTGTTTCCTTCATTTCCTTTTTGTAGTTAATTTCGATTAATTAGCAATGACAACTCCGATTTTATCCGCTTCCACAAGTGGAACCGCTCCACCTCTCACCAATGCTTCTTGGCTCCGATCCTTTATGGATCGATGTAAACTTGAAAAGAATGGCACTAACTTTGCCGATTGGGATGCGCAACTCAGCTTGGCCGCGGAAGGTGACGACAAGCTTCGTTACCTTACCGAAGCCGCTCCCATTACACCTACTACTAGGTCCACCGCTGCGGTTAGGGAGGCCTATGAGGCTTACCTAAAGGAATCGGCCGCGATCAAGAATGTCTTGATCTTCTCTATGGATGCCGATCTCCAAAGGAGTGCTATTAAGATAGGCACCACTTATGAGATCTACACCAAGCATGTGACCCTGTTTTCACAAGCTCCTAGGATCATCCAATATGAGGCGGCCTCCGCATTCTTTGAGCTCAACATCAAAGAGGGTCAAAAAATGAGCCCTCATGTACTCAAATTGATTGAGCATGTTGAAATGCTGAAATTGCAAAAGGTTGAAATTCCCGAACAACTTGTTATTGACCGAGTTCTCCATTCCTTGAATCGCATCAAAGCATTTGTACAGTTTAGGGTAAACTACAATATGCAAAACATGAAAACCTCTCTCCATGAATTGCACAACTTGCTTGTGCAAGCGAGAGAGACATGGGTCTCAATGTGAGTGCAACTAAGGATGTGCTCAATAATAATGAAAAGAGCAAAGGGAAATTCAAGAAAAGCACTAGAAAGGGCAAGAAGCCCACTCCCTACAATGGCAAAGGGAAAGCTATTGGGACTAGCTCATCCAAGCCGAAAAAGGGTGCATCTTCCGAAGATAAGTGCCACTATTGTTATGGTACGGGCCACTGGAAACGAAATTGCCCGAAGTATCTTGGAGATGTTAAAGCTGGACGTGTGACTCCAGTAGGTAATAAATTCTCTAATCTATTATGTTATTGATATAAATCTCAACTATGGTATTTAGATACAAGTTGTGATTCTCGCCCCTTTTAAATGTGATATAGGGCATGTGAGCAAAGACAAAGGCAAGGACAAGCAAGCTTGAGGATGATCTTCGACAAGGGATGCTAGAGTAGCCACCCATAGTAGAACCCTATGGAAGCTTGGCTTTTTATTTTGTATTGTCTTCTTAGTATTGTTGTATTTTAACTTGTTGTTTTAGAACTTTATCTAATTTCCGTGTTTGACATGAAATTTTTTTTTATTCCATTTTACAAACAATGGTTGTATGAATTTTAATGGCTTGGCTTTCAACCCAAGTCATTCGGTTTATGGAATTTTCCTTGTTCTAAAAACTTGTCATTATGCACCTTTCACATCAACAACATAAATTGATTTGACTTAAATTGATCATAAAAGAATTACAACGATTGGATCATTGTAATAAGTTCATAAGCCATGAATTTGATTCCCTCTTATTTTATGACCGAAAATCACATCTTATTTGAGATAAGATAGAACGATTAAAAAGTCAAATAGAGTTATTTGAACTCTAGGTAGAGAATTTTAGAAACCAATTGAAAACGCCACTTATAACTACGACTTGTAACCACTTATAAGACTCCATACGAGTTATGGGTGGTCTTAAGACCCTAAAACTGTATATGACATGGATATGAGTCCAATCCTTTATCTTATAAATGTTTGTCTATCTTATTACTAGATTACAATGTCATTACAAGAGGGTCATCTATTAAGGTCATAATGAGCGACATATACTCTTGAGAATAGTTTGTTTGTTGCATTGCTATATTTCGATAAAATAGGCGTATTTTTAAAAAGATACAATGGGAGAAAATAAGCATCAAACTCAAGACTAGTGAGGAGACAAAAAGAAAGCTTGTTAGGTCAAACTCATGCTTAGTGAAGAGACCAAAAGAAAGTGATCTTTTATAAAGATTATGAAGTGGTTATATCGAGTAATTTCAAGTTAATTTACATAAGAGCCTAACGAACCAATGTGAAGTTTATGCATAAGAGTTGCATAGATAGACATTAGATTGTCAATAAAGCTGAGTTAAAGGGTAACTACACTAAGATCCATATTATCGTTGCTACACCTCAAAGTGTAAATAATCTAGTTAGATGTTAAGACCAATTTCTAAATAGGTATTTAGAAAGAGTGTATGTGTGACATAAGCACAAGGTTTTAATAACACCTAGAAATTGCAATGATCATCTCAAGTTATGTGATATGAAAATGGTTTTTCTCGAGTTGTCGAGAAGCCATATGTATACATGGATTTAAGTGGGAGTCAATATTGTCATGTTTAGATATGGAGATTAGCTGGAGAATTTGTCTTGAAAAATTAATATCATTGAGGATGACATGTTAACACTACCGTCGATGAAGGAGTGTTTTTGTTTTTCAATTCTCGATGAAAGAGGACATGTTGCATTTTAAATTCCAAATCTATCATTATATAGGGAATTTTAAGTTGGCACGTAGATAAGTATCTTATGTTGATAAGATTCTTTATCAGTTTAATATCAACATAGGTAGAGGAGGTTGTTCATTTAGATGAAAGTGGAATTACTATGATAGAGTCATAGTAATTCACTGAACCCCATAAGTTATTGATTACATGAAATCGATTGCTAATGTTTCCACCATTAGAACGATCATTTATGCCAATGTTTGCACATGTCATGATGAATCATATGCTTGGAGCATAATGAGTCAATGACAAGTTATTTTTATAAAAGTCATTTGAAGGCCTTCAAGAACATCCACTATAATTCCTGAAAAAAATGAGGATTTGTTCTTGTGTTTGGAAGACATACTAAGTTGTGTGTTGAAGGGTTACACAAACATTAGTTTCCAAACCTATAAGGATTTAACGAAATCTTAGGCTAATTTTATTGACTCAGGAGTGAGTGACTAGAAAAATGTTTTAGTATCAATCATTGCAAATTCTTTTTTTTTGGTGAAATGTGAAATATATTATAACTCATAAATAGTATAGTTCAGTACAAAGCATCACACCAATCTACCAATTACAAATCAACAGATTCCAACTAACTCATAACAAACTAATCATACTTAGGTTCCCACGGTAGCTTGTGAATTTTCAGGGACCAGACTCTATCCTTACACCTCCTACAAATATCCTGTTTGACCTTCATGATAAGTGCAGATGGTGTGATCAACATAGCTTCCAGTCTGCAAACATTCCTAGCATGCCAGAGATGATACCAAACTGCCACAATGGCAGCATACACAATTTGTTTCTTCATAAGAGATTTGCACCTCCATTTTAGACACCATTCTATGAGCCTGTAGAGGGTAAATCAATCTCAAGCCAACCTCGTAGAAGATCCCAACACAACTGACTAAACTTACAGTCATAGAGCAAGTGTTGGTGAGTCTCTAAATGTGTTTAACAGAAAAAGCAAGATCCATCAACTATTATGCCAAATTTGAGTAACCTTTCTCTGGTCATGAGCCTCTCCTGAACAACCAACCAGCCAATGAAAGAGTGCTTGGGAATACTGGTTTTATTCCAAATCAGAGGGCACCAACTAATCTTAGACTGCTGACCACATAACCACTTGTATCCACTAGACACTGAGTATATACCCTTGTTGTCAATCCACTGTCCATTCAGAAAACCAGGTTTCAGAGTGTCTCTTACCTGGCAAATCTTACGCTAGGTCCAACTGGAATTAGCAGTAGGAGTGTACTCATGCAAATCCTTGCCCTTCATATAGACATGGTCAACCCATCTTATCCACATATGATCTGATTTAGCTGCCAACCACCAGGTATACTTACCAATGACAGCCTGATTCCATAGCCTAGCATTCACAATATTCAACCCCCCATATCTCTTCTCATTGCAGATCTTCTCCCATGACACAGCAAGGGTTTTCAAATACTGATCAGACCCTGACCATAGGTAGTTCCTACAAATCCCCTCAATCCTATCAATAACAGTAAGGGGGATCACAAAGACTCTAGTCCAGAAGGAGTGCAACTTAGTCAACACAGCCCTAATAAGGACAAGCTTGCCTGCATAGCTTAGTTTTTTGGCCCCCACCCCCTGATTCTTCCCACCACCTTTTCCACGAGTCTGGTGCAGTCACCAACGGCCATCCTCTTGTAAGAGATAGGAATACTCAGGTAACGAAAAGGGAACACTCCAACTTTAAAACTAGACAAATGTAGAATATAATCCACCTCAGCAGGAGCCATACCATTAAAATCAATCTTAGATTTCTCATTGTTCATATCAAGTCCTGAAGCAGCAGAGAAGGTGGCAAAAATTCGAAGAAAAATTGTAATGGAGCCCATGTCCCCTCTGCAAAACATCAACAGGTCGTCTGCAAAGCATAAGTGAGTAAGCTGCAAAGCCCTACAGAGTGGGTGATAGTTGAAGCCCAAACTGCTGGTGACCTCATTTAGAACCCTACTCAGATACTCCATACCAATAGTAAAAAGGAGAGGTGACATAGGGTCACCTTATCTAATCCCTCTTTTCCCTTGGAAGTACCCAAAATTAGACCCATTAAGAGATAGTAAACCAGGGAGTAGACACACACTCCATAATCCACTTGACTATCCTATCAGGAAACTTCAGAGCTTATAACATTTGTTCAATAAACCTCCACTCCACAGAATCTTATGCTTTTTTCAAGTCCACTTTCATGATACATCTTGGAGAGCAAGATTTTCTCTTATAAATTCTTACCAGGTCATGACAAATTAAGATATTGTCCACATTGTCCCTTCCTTTAATAAAAGCACTCTGAGTTTCAGAGATAATAGAAGGTAACACAGTAGCTATCCTATTGCAAATCACCTTGGAAATAACCTTATAGACCACATTGCAACAGGCAATGGGTCTAAAATCAGCAACAGTCTCAGGTCTAGCTTTCTTTGGTATAAGGGTGAGATTTGTAGTATTGACCTGCTTCAACAATTTACCAGAAACAAAAAATTCTTGCACAGCAGCTACCACATCCTTACCAATAATATCCTTGGCATCTTTAAAAAATTGGGAGGTGTACCCATCAGGCCAGGTGCCTTGTTAGCTGGTATAGCTTTCAAAGCTTCATGGATCTCCTGAGCAGTTACCTCCTTAACCAGATCAACACCTTGCTCCCCAGAAACCACTCTTCCTTTTTGCACAATAGGCAAGTGAACAGCCTTGACACCCTTACTTGTCCCCAACAACTCTTTATAAGAGTTAACAAAAGCATTCATAATATCCTCATTTTGAGTATACTAATTTCCATTCATATCTTTGATATTCAAGATTCTGTTCTGTAATCTCCTAGCTTTAATAATACTGTGGAAATAAGTAGTATTATCATCACCCCCAGCCATCCATTGAACTTTGGCTTTCTGACTTAAGAAACTTCTCCTGGCCTCCTGCAGAAGTTTAAAACTAGCACATGCAGCTTTCTCCTCAGCTTGGACATCAAGGTTCAATGGATCCTCATGATGCTTCTTCTGCATAGAAAACATGTACATTTGAGCCACCTGAACAGATGTCTCAATGTTGGCAAAAGCACTCCCATTAAGCCTTTTCAGAGGTAGCTTAAGCCATTTGAGCTTCTTAACAAGTTGAAACATCTTGTATCCCTCTACTTCAGAGTCCCAAACCTCCTGGACAGTGTGTAAGAAATCAGGGTCCTTACCCCACATGTTAAAGTATTTGAAATTCCCTTTCCTTCTAATGTCATTAGGTGCCAACAAGATAGTACAGGGGCAATGATAAAAAAGGCAGGATGGAACATAATGCTGAAATCAGGAAATTGCAAAAGCCACTCATCATTGCTCATCACCCTATCAATTCTAATAAACACCATATCTCCTGGGTCATGCTTATTATTCCAGGTAAAATAGGCCCCATGTGCAGGAACATCCACTAAACCACAATCAGCCACACAATTTTGGAAATCTTTGATCTCATAATTGGTAACCTCATACCCCAACCTTTCATTCAAAGCTAAGACATTATTAAAATCCCCCATGACAACCCAGGGACCATTAACCAAAGCATTCATTGTAGACAAGGAATTCCATAAAGGCATTCTTTCATGGACCCTGTTAAACCCATAAACCATTGATAGCCACCAAACAATGCCAGACTGCAAGGAAGTAACCTTGGAATGAATCACCTGAGCCTCACAAGCAAGGATATCAACACTGAAGATAGCATGATCCCAAATTATCCAAATCCTACCACCATCATGAACATTATTATTATGAACTACCTTCCAATTATTACCTAGCCCTTGATGGACCTTATTGATAGAACCAGTTCTAACCCTACTTTATAATAACCCACATAAACCTACATTATTAGTATGCAGAAACCATTTAATATCAGCCTACTTATTTATACTATTCATGCCTCTAACATTCCAGAACCCTATACTACCCATTTTTAATAGCAACAGGTGGAGCTGCCATTTCCCCTCCCAGGACTTTCATGTAGTGAATAGAATGTTCCACTACCTCCATATAAGTTTTATTCCCACTACCACTTACTCCTCCTTGCCTAGTCATTTTAGTAATAATCCTGGCAGGAGTAAAAGAATTAAAGACAGTAGGCATGGGAGTAACCAGGCCTTCAAAGCCCCCACTAAAAATCCTAGTTGGACCAGTCATGAGGTGTCCTGTGTCTTCTCTAGCAGCAGCCACTGGTGCCACCACTGGTTCTGCTACCACATTTGGAACATCAACCGCAGGATTATTAACTTTAGGAACCTGATTAGAAAGACCGGGTTTCTTAGGGACCCATACCTTCTTAGCAGGTTTCCTCAACTGATTCTTCATGCAGTCCTTAGCATAATGACTCAGAGCATTACAATCAGTGCAAACTATGGGTCTCTACTCATAATGCACTATCTGCCTCTATGGTTCACCCATCTCATCAAGAAATTCAATGACATCAGGCAAAGCAGTCCCTACCTTCACCTCAACCATGACCCTAGCATGACCCAAAAAAGTTTTAAGGAGTGTATTACTAATCACATCTTACAGGTTTACCTACAAGAGCCGCAATTTTTAGTAAAGCATTTCCCCAAAACTTTAGTGGAAGGCCATAAAAACGAATCCAAATAGGCACCATGTCGACAGATTCTTTGATCATTTTACAATCAGGAGTCCATTCCTTAACAATTACAGGCTTATTGTCAATGAAAATTGGTCCTGATTGCAACACACGTAGCTTCATCTCTTCCGTCTTAAACCGAACCAGGAAAGTACAATTCGAATTAAAGGATAACTGGTCATAGTCAGTGTAACCCCATACTCTCTTAACAAATCCATCAATGACCTTAAAAGGGGGGTTAGCTCCTAACACGTAACCGTATACCGCCGTAGACCAAAACTTCAGTTCAGACTCAACATCACTATTAGAAAGATAAAGTTGACTCACCCTCGAAGATTCAGAATTAGACGACTTACCTCTTCGTGATACTTCCTCCCAATTCTTATCATCTTCGCTGACTTCAGATATGGAATCCATTCCCAGACTTAAATTGTACGGTCGGATCACAGAAAATTGTTCATCAGTGATCCCTTCCAGAGAAATCATTGCAAAATTCTACAAATGGAGTTCGAGTACATTGTGATGTGGTGATTAATGAAGGAACTATGGGTAGATACTTTCGCCAAGTATTTTATCACAAGTTATATGATAACAGTAGGAGCAATTTACAAGTTAAAAGGCCCAAGTCTATGAGGAAATCTAGACTAGTACTTAGAAAATTCATGACATTTGAAATGACATTAAATAGAAGGAGAAAGCAATTCATAAAGTTGGACCAAATGGATACATGGTATATCCACTAACCAAGCTTTTATTGCACCTTGATAAGTATAATATATATATACACTTTAGATTATAAGATATGAAGTAGTAATAAGGTATTGACTATTCATATGTGATAATCGCATTTATCATTTGAGTTTCTTAAACTTATCTATTACCTTGTTATATCTGAATAGGTTGTTGAGACAACATTAAACCCTATTGAAGTGAACTGGATTAACATAGTAATTGCCCCTGGTCACTCATATGAGGTGACGTCTCTAAGTGACTAGATTGTGAGTCGATTGATGGCAAGTTCAAATGCCATAGAGTCATAAGAGATGACTAGTCGATCACATAGACAAACTGTAAGCGACACTTTGTCGGGTTGTGACCGCTTATAGAGTTCTGGTAATTCATATAGCCTGGTCGTGGCGAGAGCTACTATAGTATTCTTTTGAGTCAATTCTTTGACTAAAGACTATTCGCCTAAGTTGGCACAGTTTATGAGTTACTTTAAATTATGCTCTACGATTTTCGTAAATGAGGTCTAATGGGCATCTTTTGGGTCGTGATGAGCTATGGCTAAACAAAGGGAATAGTGCGATAGGAATTATCCATCCCCTTGTCAGGGTTATTTAAAAATTTCAGGGCCACTCGAGGAGTAGTGAACTGAAAATGCGTGGCCACGCTCGGAATGTATCTACGGTAGATGATTCGGGTCAGAAAGTTACTCTCCAGATCGAGAAAACCACTCTTGATATGATCACTTACGAGAACAACCTGCAAGACACCTTGCATTGAGTGGGAGATTGTAATAGGACAAGAGAATTGGTGACGCACACTTGTCTCGGACAAGTGGGAGATTGTTGGAGTATGTGTCCTCAACAATAGTGCGATCACATTAATAAAACTCATGATAAGAATACGTAAAGGGATGATTCATTTTTATACATCAACTGATCAACATTAATCGACAATGATTGGCTGACTAGAGTTTGTCATTACTGTCGTTTGACGGTAGTGATCAGTTGATCCCTTAAGGTCACACCTAAAGGACAATTCCTTAATAGATAAAATTAATTAATTGTATATTGATACAGATTAATTAATTCCTTAAAATAGAACAATTTACAAATGTCAGTAAGAATATGAATCTTATTGTAATTCGATTAAATGATATTCGTTTTAGTAATTAAGATGTTATATTACTAAAATTTTTTTTATGGAACAATTAAATTAAGAATGAATAGTTAATTATAATTACAATATGTTGTAGATTATATTAACATGAACCATTTTATTTACATTTAATTGGGAATTACTATTAAATTATTGTATATAATTAAATTAATATATGTAATGATATTTAATTGTTAAATATACATTAATATTATTAATAACATGTTATATGTCACATGTCACACATTATATGACAAAATGACAAATTGACAAAAATAAAATGGACTCTATTTTATGAAAACTGGTTTTTAGAGGAGATTTGGAGGGTGAATTGTTTAATTGTTTAATTGAGTGGGATGCATCATGATTACAGTTATAACCTATTCTACACTCTTACAAGTTTTGATTAAGACTATTGCAAGAGCAATTTTTGTATGCATTGGCTCTCTAATCCTCTCCTCTCCCAACCGGTTTTTCCCCTCTAAAATAAGAATTGTTCTTATTTTTCCCATTTTCATTCTTACACAATTTCATTTTTCATACTCTTCTCTCCTCTTCTCTCTAAAATAAAGTTTTAGAACAAAAATTAAGTTGTTCAAAAATCATATATTTAGATTACTAAAAGTAGTAATAGAAATAATAATAAGATTAATTTTAAGGTCACTAATTACATATATCTAGTTAATATATAAATTAGTATTGAGGGTTGTCTTGGTGCAATTAAAAGGAGAATCTCACAATATTGAGACTAGGAGGATCATCCATATATTTTAAGCTCAAGAACAGGTAAGAAAGGAGTTCTTACTTGTGCCCTTAAACCGATTTTTCTTGTGTAAGGAACACTTTCTTTACTTATTTATTTACATATTGTTATGCATGCATAAGATCATCACATTTAATTAATGAGTAATTAGATATAAAATTAAATAGTTTAATTTGAGGGTTTTTGAATCCTGTCAACTTATGCCCACAATTCCCGACTTGATATCCCCATACTCGGTGGCTGGTTTAAGCATATTGGGGCCATGATTTTGATATGATAGCTCCTTCTCACGCAAAATCAGGCAACTGTCGGGGCTTCCAATCATTTTATTAGACTCACTACGTTCATTAGGCTCATTAGTTACAGGTTCCAAAATCTTCGCTCTGATACCACTTTGTAAAACCCCCATCTACCAAGGAGCCTTAACAAGACCTTCCCCGGCAGATAAGGGCGTTACTACCTTGGCTGCCCGAGGAACAGTAATAATCAAATGTCGATAAAAGAACAATTATATTAAATTACAAGTGATTAAACAAAATAAAAGGTACATCTCGTGACAACTATCAACTATGTGTAACTATCTCTGCCATGACTCGTGGTACACTCGTCCCTCCAAGCACCCAGCTATGATCCAGACATAAACCTGCTAAGACCGACTGCTCACCATAGTGGATCACGGCATACACAACACAAGAAGACAACACAACAACACCACACAAGGTCAGTAACGGAAGGAACATACAAGAACACACTCAACAAGACATAACAACATACACACGCCACCACCTCCAATCAGCCCCACACCTCTGACTGCCTGAAGGTCCAGTCCTGCCGGATTACCAATCGCAACCAGTAATCCACACCGCCAGTGGGGGACCGCAGCCGTTCCCACCTAAGCCCCTCTCATCTCATCCGATAGATAACCCATGTCCCTTAATGTGAACATCCCCTTCAATGGCAGGTTCCACAGAGGGCGAATCAAGGGCGTGAAGCCACTCCCGCAAGTGACTCCACTCGGCCGAGGACGCATCTCGCGAACCAGTGATAAACAAACAACAACGACCAACAACAACCAATCCACACTACTAATGAACGATACTAGAACCAATCATACAACACAAACGACACACTAGACAACCAACAATACTGAGTAGGAAAACCTACCTTTAGCAAACCGCAGTGATTCCGCGCACGACCATAAGACAACAAGAAATCACCATAACAACCTATAACAACCAGTATAAATATCTATTACTACTACCATAATCACAACTGAAACCAAGGAAGACGATGATAATGATGACACATACCTATACATAGCACTACGGCGACAAGACCGCTATCCGACTCAAGCATCCCATCCCCAAGGTGTAACCACTCTCAAAGGCCTCAAGGAGATGAACCATGGTGAAGGAGAAATGATATGACAAGATTTAGGTTTAGGAGAGAAGGAGAAGAAATGATTTGGGTTTCACGATATCATTATTTATATTTCCCCACTGGACTCACGTTACTCGATCGAGTGGCCTCTACTCGATCGAGTGACTAAGCTACTCGATCGATTAGCCTCCGCTAGATCGAGTTGCCATGACTAAAAGTGTTACTACGTCACAAGTTAACTCGTAAGGTTTCCAAAGGTCCAGATAGGTGTCTAAGGTCAGTCAACGGGTCTCTAATAAGACGGTTATTACAGGATGTGCACATTAAGGAGCATGGGTTATCGCTCGGATTAGATGAGAAGGGATTAGGTGGGTACGACTGTGGTCCCCCACTGGCGGTGAGGATTTATGGTTGCGATTGGTAATCTAGCAGGACTGGACCTTCGGGCAGTCAGAGGTGTGTGGGTGAATGGGGGAGGTGGTACGTGTATGTTGTTGTGTCTTGTTGTGTCTTCTTCTAGGTGTTCGTTCAGTTACTGACCTTGTGTGGTGTTGTTGTGTTGTATTCTTGTGTTGTGTCTGTCGTGATCCACTATGGTGAGCAGTCGGTCTTAGCAGGTTGATATCTGGATCATAGCTGGCTGCTTGGAGGGACAAGTCTACCACGAGTCAGGACAGAGATAGTCTCACCTAGTTGATAGATGTTATGAGTTGTATCTTTTGTTTTGTTTAATCACTTGTAATCTATTTTAATAGTTCTTTTATCGACATTTGATTATTACTAATCCTCAGGCAACCGAGGTGGTAACGTCCTTATCTGCAAGGGAAGGTCTTGTTACGGCTCCATGGTAGATGGGGGTGTTACACAGTGGTATCAGAGCGACGATTTTGGAACCTGTAACTAATGAGCCCAATGAATGTAGTGAGTCTAATAAAATGAACCTGGTGTATGTATGTTGGGAGCCCCGGCTGATGCTTGATTTTGGGTGAGAAGGCGCCCTCATTTCAAAATCAAGGCCCCAATATGCTTAAGCCAGCGACCTTGTATGGGGATATCGAGTCGGAAATTACGTGCATAGTTGTGTATGATATTGATTAGATATAATTGTGATAGAGTCTATGGTAATGCCTAGTGTGTGCAAGTAGTAATGATGAATCGTGAAGGTTTGTGAATTGTTGGAAGTGTGTGTGGATGAGATAGAGATGGTGAAGGTGCTAGGAGTTGCATACGAGTATTGGATAGTGTGATGGTGATAATGGGTGTAAATCTTCATATGTGTTTTAGTTGGTATTAATTGATGTGTAATGACGTAGAATTTAATGGATGAATGTTGCGGCATGCTCTTGTGAATAGGCATAGTTATGTAAGGTATCTTGTTGTCGAATTGTTGTGATATGTTTAAAACTTCGGCAAACACGAGTAGTAAGTGGTAACTATATTGCTAAATGGAATGTTTGATGTAATGTAATCACATGACGAATGATTGAATTGGAATATGCATAGGTGAAAGTAGAATATTGTGCTATTATACATATATGATCATGTGAATTAAAGCAAGTCATAGTTGAATCGTTTTGTATAATGTTTGATATAGGATGGAAAGATATGTGTAATGTTCGGATGAGATAGTTGTGTTTCATTCGAGTTAGTATTAATGTATCGTAAATGGATGGAATAATCAGTCACGAGTTCCAAATACACCTTGGACTCGGAATAAGTTGTTGTTTTGCAGGAACCGATAACCAAACTCGTAACTATTAACTTTGTTCCTAACCCTATTCGACCGAGTATGAGTGCCTACTCGACCGAGTAGACCTTACTCGATCTAGTTGTGGGGTTATTAGATCGAAAACGTTGGGACTGCCAGTAAAAACTCGATCGAGTAGCTCCAACTAGAACGAGTACCCGAGTTACTCGATCGAGTAAGTGCTACAGTACCCGTATTATATCGGGATTCCTAAGCTTTCCCTAATTCATTCTTCTTCTTATTTCGTCTCACTTCAAACCCTAATACTCTCAAATCCTCTTTTCTCTCAAAATCTTGGTGAAGTTTGTGCTTAATTCCTTTTTTTTCTTCTTGTTAATTCATTCAATCCCTTTGCAAATCATTCAAGGTGAGAATCCTACTCTTTTTCTTTGTTTTTAATCAATTAGAAACATTTAAAATTGTTAGTTTTTCTGAAAAATTCGATTTATACTGATGTGACTCATATTTTAGAACATTTAGTCCCCGAATTAACCTCGTTCCCATGCTTTCTAGCCCATATTTGGGTCATTTATTATCTTTAGTTTCCCATTTTGCATATTCTTTGAGGTTTTGTGTCCTTGGTAGGAGAGGATCGCTAACCTTGCATTTATGAGGCAAAATGGAGTTAATGGATTGCATCCAATGACCAAGCATCAAAGAGAAGACCAACACTAGAGGCCTAAGTAGATAAATAAAGTGAAATGGGCAATGATGAAGAGATCCTTGCATCACCAACACGATCCTTGCGGATTGTTAAGGAGCCAAACAAGAGAACAACTCTGTCTAGCGATCCAAGCGGCCCGAGCACAGGACGAGCGTACCAAAGTGCCAGGTCCGAGCAGACCGAACCCCAGGACGAGCGGATTGAAGAGCTATGATCCGCGCGTCTCCTTTATGATCCGAGCGGATCTCCTTACAGAACAGCCCGTGCATCAGGCCAGGACAAGCGGATCCTGGAGGGACTAGCAGAGACGATCCGCGCATGTCCCTCAGGAGTTGCATTTCCTCAAGTTTCTCTTAGGGTCTTAATAGTCATTTAAGCCCTTAGTAACCCTAATCCTTGTACGTAACCTTAGTATAAATACCCCTTTGTACTACTTAGATTATCATGAAGCTATAATCAATTCATAATCAAATTATAATCAACTCATAATCAAGTTTTAATATCATCTTAAACCCTTCTTAATCAAGTTTTAATCTAGTTGTAATACATTTCTCAATATTAATCACATCTTAATCTTTCCTTAATTTCTCTATTGTTCTTAGTTTTATTTGGGTAATTAGAAGATTATTGGGGTTTATTGGAGGATTGACAACCTTCCATCAATCATCAAGATTACTTCTATTATTCTTTGTTTTATTATTTGGATCATCTCCAGAGGTATAATTCCTTTTTACCCTAGTTTAGTTATTGTTAATCACATCATTTATTCATCATGTTTTCCTTTGTTAGTATGATTGACAACCTTATTAGCATGCTAAACTTGATCATGAGTGAGTAGTTCTTTAGCTACGGTTAATGGGGAATTAGGGGAAACAAACATGGGGGATTGATCTATGCTTAATCTAATATGCTTTCATAATTAATTTGCTTGCTTGTTGTGATTTCAACTTATGCACATGTTATGTTTGATGAAATGTGAGCCTATGAATCCTTGCATTTTTTGACCATCCGTTATCTTTTCAATGAGGCTTGTAAGACATAAACCAACTCGAGCCTCATTAGACCATGCATAGAGTTGAATAGGAAGAATTAAGTCGACTTGTAGGTGTTTTACAGTCTAGACGACTCGGCTCCGGGACCCAAACCTTCCTAGGGATTGTAAGACATACACTAACTCGATCCCATCACAACTTGCATCTATTTGAGAACATGTTTGTATGATCTATTTCCATGAATCCCCTATGAACCCATGACACCCTAGTGCCTTTAATCAATTGTTTACAAACCCCTTTATTTGCTTTATTTGCTTTACATAATTTACATTCATCTTGTTGATTAGTTTAGACTACATCTCATCTCAAACCCAATTTGTGACACCCTTAGACATAGCTACTTGCAATTGAAAATCCTACATCAATAACCGTCCCTTGGGATCCGACCTTTACTTACCTCTTTACTAAGAGTAGTTTGTGAAGTTATAAATATTGTTTTGGTTGTTAGGTTTTGACGACAAGTTTAAATCCGAACAAAATATGGCGCCGTTGCCGGGGACGGTGTTCAATTGATTTGATTTTCGTTAATTATTTTTAGTTGTGTCTTTCTTTACCATGGGGAAGTCAATCTCCTCAAGGTTGTTCTAATTATTTTCGAGTTGTTTGATATTTTGCATGACTAGGAGATCACAAGGTGATTTATTACCTATTGATTTCGAGATTGAAAGAACCTTAACCAACAATAGAAGAGTTGCTAGAAGTACTTTAAGAGAGTAGGTATTGGAGAGATTGTGGACATTCAACCAAATAACATTGAGTTTGTCAACCCTTTTGCAAGAGAAGGAGAGGATAACCCAATTCAAAATCCACCACAAAATCAACCCACAATGCCTAAATTTTTATCACATTCCGTACCAACCGAGGAGAACCTACCAAACGGTACTCCTACACCACCACATTTAACCGGTAATTTTATTGCCAAATCCGGATTCATACAATTAGTTGAGAGAAGTCAATTTGGAGGGATGCCTAGTGAAGATCCTCACTTACATATGGAGACTTTTTGTGACTATTGTGATACAATTTCTCAACCCGGAGTTACTCAAGACCAAATCCGATGGGTATTGTTTTCTTTTTCTTTGATCGGTGCCGCAAAGCAATGGTTGAAGAGCCTAGACAAGGCCACCCTTGGTATTGATTCATGGAAGAAGTTAGCACTTGCCTTTTACAAGAAATTCTATCCTCCGGAAAAGACAAATATGTTGAGAGCCCAAATCACCGGGTTCAAGCAAAGGGATGAGGAATCATTATATGAAGCATGGGAGAGATTTAAGGACACTTGTCGTTCTTGCCCACACCATGGACTTAGTGAGTGGTTCCTTGTGCAACAATTTTGGAACGGTCTATATGAAGACTCACGCAATATTCTCAATATGGGATCCAATGGGATGTTTACCGAAGTTGATGACAATCAAACATGGGCCAAAATCGAAGAGATGGCGGTTCATAATTCCCAATATAGTAGGACTAGAAAGGCCACAAGAGGAGGAAAGCATGAGGTACATTCCATCACTCAATTGGGTGCTCAACTAAGTGCTCACATCGACACCATCAATTTGAAGTTTGATAAGGCCATGGCAAAACTTGATGAAGCCTCCAAATCACCCAAACAACATGTTAATGCTATGGTGGCATCATCCTCAATCCCAAGTGGAGTATGTTAAAGTTGTGGAACCTTGGGACATGATCAAAATGAATGTAGGGGAACAAATGAACAAGTTAATGCTTTCCAAGCATACAAAAGTGGTACCCCTTATTCCAACTACTATAATGAGAATACCAAATTCCATCCAAATCTTTCATACAAAAGCAAAAATGTCCAAAACCCCCAACAAACATACACCCCACCTCCAATGAGAAACCAAGCTCAAAGACCCTTTTTCAACCAAAGCCAAGGTTACCAAAATCAACCTTCCTATAACCAATCAAATGATGAAAGCTTTGATGTTCAAAAAGCGGTCCTTCAAATGCAAAAGAACCAACAAGAATTTTTCACACAAATGCAAAAAGATAGCTAAGCTAAGGAAATCACCATCAACAACATTCTTGCCCACACAAAAATGTTAGAGACTCAAATGACTCAATTAGCATCTTCTAGCTCTCAAAGACAAAAGGGGCAATTACCTCCTCAAGGTAACCCGCCCACGAGACATGAGACGGTTAGTGCTATCCATTTGAGTAGTGGTACAAGATATGAGGGGCCGAAGAGGCATATTGATGAATATATTATGATTGCTAGTGACAAGCAGAGAGTTGTGGAGAACTCTAAGGAGGTAGATCCTACTTCCAATGAAGTTTCAAAGAAGAAGAATGAAGAGAAGGCTAAGGAAAAAGAGCCTATTGTGATTACACTTTCCTTCCCAAGTCGCCAAGCTAAGCCTAAGCTTGATGATCAACTTGGAAAGTTCATGGAAATTGTAAAGAACTTAAAAAGTCTCAATCCCATTCACGGAATTGATCAATCACGTTCCGGCATATGCAAAGTACATGAAGGACATTCTTACCAAGAAGAAATCCATCCGAAAGTTGGATGCTATTGCCTTTACCAAAGGGAGTAGTGCTATTCTCCAAGGGAGTTCCCCTCCGAAACTCAATCATCCGGGAAGTTTTTCTATCCCATGTACCATTGGCGACACTACTATCAACAAACCATTATGTGACCTTGGATCAACTGTAAGTGTCATGCTATACTCGTATGTAAGAGGCTAGGAATGGGAGAGCTTAAATGCACCAACATCACTCTTCAAATGGCGGATCGATCAACAAAGGTACCTTTAGGGGTATGGGAGGATGTGCCCATAAGAATTGGGAAATTCTTCATCCCGGTAGACTTTGTCATTGTAGACATGGAAGAGGATTCCAACATTCCTATCATTCTAGGAAGACCTTTCTTGCATACTGCCAGAGCGATAATCGATGTGAAACATGGAGAGCTCACACTTGAATTACGGGACGAGACAATCACTTTCAGTCTTGACAAGACAATGAGAGCTCCTCGACTACTTGAGCCATGCTTCATGGTTGATCATTATAGTCGAGAAAGTGATAGGAAGAAGTTGGAATCTCTATGCAAAGATCAAGCAATGGGTAAAGAAAAACCACCCATATGGAAGAAGAAAGTGGATGACCTTCAAGTAGCTCTATTCGAAGAGCAAGGAATTTTCAATAATAATGAGAGCTTGAATATCTCACCCATCATGACAAGCAATGAAGAAGGCCTCATTGGCCAAAACAACAAGAAAGAGGAGTTGCCCTTGTCAACTCATGACATCATTGGGAAACAAGCTAGTGAAGTTTGCGGTCTATGGTACGATGAATTTGAAGGATTGGTCAATCCTTATATTGGAAATGCTATGACCTTAGACCAAGGCTTTGTGGATCCTTGTCATCATCTTGACTCGGGTCACCACCATGAAGAACACAATGCACAAAGATCTATGCAAGATCTTTATAATGAAAATGAGCAAGCCTTCGACTACTTCTACAAGGTGTTGAGCAACATCAACAATACCTTGGCTTTGCCCCCTTGACATCTCATCCAAGAATGAGAGTTTGGTAGAGTCCTCCCTAAACCACCATTTTTAAATATTCCAACCCCTTAACTCGCATTTTATTTCTTTTATTGCATTTTTGTCATTTTTGGATTTGCATCTTTGTGCTTTGATCAAGATTTTTGACATGAGAGCAAGTGAGGGAGGTATTTTAATGTCTTTTGATGTGTAGTGTTTGATCAAGTGTGGGGATAGCAAGTGCCTAGTCTAACCGAGCCTTTGTAGTACGCCCACAACAATGAACAAAGGAGAAGAAGAAAGAATGATATAGGAAAAAGAATCCCCATGGGCAGACCTGAGTCTGTGGGAGCTGAAGATGATCCGGGCGTCCCAGAGGCAATCCGAGCATCCTGGCCTTAGGACGCGGGTGATGGGAATATTTGAAGTGAATAAATTGTCCTGTAAGAAAATCTGAGCAGATCACCCTCAGGACGCTCGTCCCAGACTTAGAGCCGCTCGTCTTTAGACTAGTCCGCGTGTCCTGGCATGCTTCAAAGTTTATGAAATTTCCCTGTAAGGAAATTTGCACGTCCCCAGGAGAATCCGAGCATTCCCAGAAGGAATCCACTCGTGCTGAGACTGATCCGCGTGTCCTGGCCCGGGTTGGCAAATTAAGGATGTCCTGTAAGATGATCCGAGCGTCTCATGTGTGATCCACGGGTCCCGGCCTGCTACTTAAGTAAAACACGGGATGACTCCTTCTCCCCAATTCATTTCTATCATCTACAAACACATACTTTTTCTCCCTCAAAACCCTCAATCCCCTCATTCAAAAACACAAATTTCTCAACAAAATCACCACCATTCAAACAAAACTTGCTCAAAACAAGATTAAATCACTCCTTTATCAACAAAAGACCATCTAAACATCAAATTCCTCACAAATTGAATCAATTTTCTAGGGTTTATGTACAAATTCGAAAATGATAAAATTGATTGAGGAATTGATTGAAGTTTGAGAAAACAAGGAGCATTCAAGCAAAACCTTGGTTTGTTGATACTAATTTGAGAAGGAGAACACAATGGCAAGAACCAAAGGCGGAACCAAGGCACCAAAGACTCCAAATTTATCAAAGAGACAACAAGCTCTTCTTGCATCTAAGGCTTTGGTAGTGACACAACCAAGGGTGGAAATCCAAGAAATTGCAACTCCTATCGAGGAAGCTACCACACCTACTCCGGTTATAGAACAATTGCCAAATTTTCCGGAGGTAACTTTTTTAACCGATGTTCATAGGAATGCATTTTTATCCCTTACTGGAAAGACTATTGTGGCTACAAAGTTTATATGTCAAGACACTTTGGAAGAATTGGGTGTGCTTGAAAGAACTAGAACATTTTTCGAGTCCATGAGGTTGTTAGCCCTCTTTGAAATGGAAGAATTGACGTACCCTTCATTAACCATGGAGTTCATAAGCTCCTTGAAGGTGTCTAAGGTAGAGACTCGACATTCTGTTGATTTCCGTCTTGAGAATAAGAGTAGAAGCATGACTTTGGGTGAGTTTGGTAGTGTGTTTGGTCATTCAAAATATCATCATTATGAGAAGAAGCCTCTAAAATATGATGCCGCACCACTTTGGAAAGCCATTACCGATCGAAAATTTGACTCTTTCCGGGAGTGTCATGCTTTATATGTTCATTATCCGTGCATAAGAGTATGGCACAAGTTTGTGGGCAATACCGTGATTGCTAGAAAAGGCACCAATCACTTCACCGAACTTGATTTTGTCTACCTTGAGTCCTACATAAATATCAATGGAAAGTTCACCAAAAATTACAACATTCTTCAACTATTGCTTGATCGGTGGCTTGAGATTGATAACGGGAAAGATGGAGCGGCCTCCATTGTAAACGGAGGCTTGGTAACGAGGCTAGCAAGGCACTTTAACCCAAATTTCAACAAAGATAACACATACAAACCGGTTAAAGGGAGCAATCTCCTTGATATGAGCACTAAGATCAACAAATTCCATTAGGTCAAGAATGACAATCTTGACAACAAATATGAGTGGCTCATCAAAGAAGCTAAGTCCATTGTCTTGCCTAGCAAGATTTTCCGTCTCTCCGTCCGTATCTAAACTACCTATTGCCCATCTCCAAGGAAGCCGAAGTGATAATTAAGCAACATAGGGAACCAAATGCAAAACCCTCCTCCTCCACCATTGTGACTCCACCATATCCATTTGCCTACTAAGAATTCAAACCGAGTGGCTCCAACGTCATGGTAGGCAACGACTATTTGACCCAACTAATGAAACAAATGCATAAAGAAGCTCATGAAGATCAGGTGAATGCTTACCATGCTCAATATCCGCCCCTCCTATATCTAGCTAGGCAAGGACTTCTTGATCCTACATGTCCTTTGCCTAGTTGGGCGGATAGGGAGGTATTCTTCCCAAGGGCTTCTCAAGATGCTGAAATGGACAGTCGGGTGGGTAATGGGAAGGAGGTTGTTGTTTATGAAGATGGGGAAGGTAATGATTCATGCCAAGAACAAGATAAGCAAGGATCAAGTTCCAATAATGATGATGGAAATAGTGAGTCCTCCGGGTCAATGGAGGTAGATGATGAAGAAGATAATAATACTTCTGATGATAATGACGGCAGTGATGCCAGTGATGAGGATGTCGCAATGAGCGACAACTGAGTGTTAACAAGGCTTTTTGGAGGATACCACACATGCGGGGTTGATTACTTGACTTCGACCTATTCCATTGTGAGTTTCCTACACCTCCTTTAGCTTTGTCTCTTTATCATGTTTTTAATCTTTATCTTGAGTATTTGTTTTGAGTCCTAGCAACATCTAAGGGACTCCCACCTCGGTTCCATTAAGGTGTCTCATTTATTGTTCCCACTTGTACAATCCAAAATGATAATTAGGATACATGCATTGCATCCTTTCCTTGTGCATGAACCTTCCCTATTTTTACACTAGAAATAGTGTCTTACTTGGTTTGGGGAAGTTCAAACACAAGAAATGCGAGTTAATTCAAATTAGCTCTCCGAACAATAGAAAGCATGCATCATATAGAATATATTAGAATGCATCACTTATGTATATATGTCATATAGTTTGCATATTAGTGTAGAAATCATGCATATTCATTTATCTTGCATTGCATAATTTCCTATCGTATTGGTCATTGAGGACAATGCCCATACTAGTGTGGGGATGGAAAATTCTAACTTAACTTTTAAAATCAAAATGATACAAATCTAAAATTTTTGAAAAATCAAAAACATGTTCTTTCATTTCACAAAAACAAAAACCATAAAAATTTGAAAAATATTGAAAAATCCAAAAACATATTCATTTCCTTTGTAGTGTAGTATTGTATATTGTGTATATACTTGTGTTTGTTTGTCCTCCTATCACATTGATCAACTACGCCACATCCGAGGCATGAGGAATATGAAGAGCGCATGGTATGATCTTTCCAATCTCCTTTTTCCTCTCTATGTTAATGACTATGTGGCTTTATTTTGATTGATGTGGTACAAACCAATGTGATCTTAGGAGTTGCATGTAGTTTATATGGCATACTAGTTGATAGAAGCATATACATTAGGTTGAATAAATGATAGTTGCATCATGGAATGTAGTGTCATTTTAGGAAAAATTTTGTGAAAACATCTATTTAGGAAACATGACAAGTGTATATAAGGCCCTTCTAGATACTTTTTCTTCTTGAGACTTTGCTCATTAGAATATCTCTAAAACACCCTAGGATGTGTCATGCTAGTATCGTTTGACCCATGGACTAAGGCCTAGTCAAGAGTACCTTGTGATGTGATGACTCCTTTGCTACCGTTTATTCCAAGGTGACCCTTGAAACCATGCAACCATCTTCCACATCTATCACCATTTTTGTCAACAAAAAGGGAATGGACAGAAAAATTATCAAATTGAGTTCATGTACCAAATCAAAAATCAAAAAGTTTGCAAAATGCATCAAATGAAAAGAGGAGTACAAAAATAAGAACTCCTATGCTTCAAATAAAAGCGCCCTCGTTACAAATTGGGGTGACTTTGAAAATGTTCAAAAAAAATGCAAAAGTTGAAAATTGTCAAGCATCAAATTGCCAAACATCAAAGAAATGGCAAAAGAAATTGTTCTAAAAAATGTCAAATGCCACAAGAAATTGGGGGGAATAACAAAATCAAATGCAAACTCCCATTATGAAACTCAAATACATTGATCCTTTTTTCCATTTGAACCCACTTTTGTGCATGGTGGAGAGGGGACGACCCTTCTTCTTGTCTAGGCAAGAGGGGGAATTCTGCGATCCTACAGTGTTTCTAACATCATAGGGAGACTACTCTTGACGAAAGCATTTAGCAATTGAGGACGAAGGTACCCTAGCTTGACACAACATGGAGGTGATTTGTTAGTATCCTCATAGGCTTAGTAAGTTGAAGAAACCATATCTATAATGGAGTGTGTACCCTTAGATTGCTTCCCTTCTAGATAATTTCCGCCACTTAGATGAGGAGAGTGGTTATTCATTTTTGTAGATGCATCCATTACCTTTCTTTTGTGAGCTTAATTCTTGGATGTATACCCATTTTGGCAAGCCCCACCTTACCATGCAAGAAGGCATCCCACCTGATGGTTGTCTTGTTGTGAGTTGAAGGGGCGGAGTGAGACCCGCTAATTATCTCGCATCGGTTATATTATTAGGCAAGTTTAAATAAAGGTCCTAGTTTTAGTCACCTCTTTACTCGGGACGAGCAAAGGTTCGGTTTGGGGATGTTTGATGTGACTCATATTTGAGCACATTTAGTCCCCGAATTAACCTCGTTCCCATGCTTTCTAGCACATATTTGGGTCATTTATTATCTTTAGTTTCCCATTTGGCATATTCTTTGAGGTTTTGTGTCCTTGGTAGGAGAGGATCGCTAACCTTGCATTTATGAGGCGAAATGGAGCTAAATGGATCGCATCCAATGACCAAGCATCAAAGAGAAGACCAACACTAGAGGCCTAAGTAGATAAATAAAGTGAAATGAGCAATGATGAAGTGATCCTTGCATCCCCAACACGATCCTTGCGGATTGTTGAGGAGCCAAACAAGAGAACAACTCTGTCCAGCGATCTGAGCGGCCCGAGCACAGGACGAGCGTACCAAAGTGCCAGGTCCGAGCGGACCGAACCCAGGACGAGCGGATTGAAGTGCTATAATCCGCGCGTTTCCTCTGTTATCAGAGCGAATCTTCTTACAGAACTGCCCGTGCATCAGGCCAGGACGAGCGGATCCTGGAGGGAT
This sequence comes from Silene latifolia, assembly GCF_048544455.1. Classification (NCBI taxonomy): domain Eukaryota; kingdom Viridiplantae; phylum Streptophyta; class Magnoliopsida; order Caryophyllales; family Caryophyllaceae; genus Silene; species Silene latifolia. Next base: position 165,402,703 of record NC_133526.1, read on the forward strand.
TAGGAGAGACGGTCCGCGCATGTCCCTCGGGAGTTGCATTTCCTCAAGTTTCTCTTAGGGTCTTAATAGTCATTTAAGGCCTTAGTAACCCTAATCCTTGTACTTAATCTTAGTATAAATACCCCTTTGTACTACTTAGTTTATCATCAAGCTATAATCAACTCATAATCAAGTTATAATAAACTCATAATCAAGTTTTAATATCATCTTAAACCCTTCTTAATTAAGTTTTAATCTAGTTGTAATACATTTCCCAATATTAATCACATCTTAATCTTTCCTTAATTTCTCTATTATGCTTAGTTTTATTTGGGTAATTAGAAGATTATTGGGGTTTATTGGAGGATTGACAACCTTCCATCAATCATCAAGATTACTTCTATTATTCTTTGCTTTATTATTTGCATCATCTCCATAGGTATAATTCTTTTTTACTCTTGTTTAATTATTGTTAATCACATCATTTATTCATCATGTTTTGCTTTGTTAGTATGATTGACAGCCTTATTAGCATGCTAAACTTGATCATGAGTGAGTAATTCTTTAGCTAGGGTTAATGGAGTATTAGGGGAAACAAACATTGGGATTGATCTATGCTTAATGTAATATGCTTTCATAATTAATTTGCTTACTTGTTGTGATTTCAACTTATGCACATGTTATGTTTGATGAAATGCGAGCCTATGAATCCTTGCATTTTTTTACCATCCCTTATCTTTTCAATGAGGCTTGTAAGACATAAACCATCTCGAGCCTCATTAGACCATGCATAGAGTTGAATAGGAAGAATTACGTCGACTTGTAGGTGTTGTACAGTCTAGACGACTCGGCTCCGAGACCCAAACCTTCCTAGGGATTGTAAGACAAACACTAACTCGATCCCATCACAACAATAAGTGCTTGCATCTATTTGAGAACATGTTTGTATGATCTATATCCATGAATCCCCTATGAACCCATGACATCCTATTGCCTTTAATCAATTGTTTACAAACCCCTTTATTTGCTTTACTTAATTTACATTCATCTTTTTGATTAGTTTAGACAACATCTCATCTCAAGCCCAATTTGTGACACCCTTAGACATTGCTACTTGCAATTGAAAATCCTACATCAATACCCGTCCCTTGGATCCGACCTTTACTTACCTCTTTACTAAGACTAGTTTGTGAAGTTATAAATATTGTTTTGGTTGGTAGCTTTTGATGACGAGTTTAAATCCGAACCATATACCCATGGATTTTTGGTTATAATTGTTGTATTTTTAGTTTGTTGATTATTGATACTAGAAGTTGCAAAATTAAACCAATTTGGAGGTGCATATGGACCGAAATTTCTAGGGTTTGGGTTACAAATTGAATTTTGGCTTGTCTTTTGAGTATGAAAAAGGGAAAATAGGGTAAAGTATGTTGTTGGTATCATATTTGGTGTTGATATTGACTAATTTCACCCAAACTTTTTGTCTTAAAACTCCGTCTTAAAAGTGCCCCAAAATGAAATTCGCACCAAATCTTTATGATAATTACCTTTTTGTGAAGCTATTTTGAGGGATTAATATCCCAATTGTTCTGGTTATTGTTAAAATTTTGCGTTTTGAAAGCCATAAGACCGTGTTTTATGGGATGTGGGGGTAACATGTTTCGGAAATTGCTGGTGGTTTTGTGCAAACTATTTTAAATTGTTGTTCCTTCTTCCATGGGTATACTTTGAAAAGTTCCTTTTGTTCAAATAAGTGTTCATTTTGTGTTCCTAAATACATGTTGAAACAGATGCCCAGAGCTGCAGCTGCCACCCGTTAGAGTAAGAGGGAAAGGGCCTCTGAGCCCGAAGTTGGGGAGGGGAGTTAGGGACCCACTGTTCCACCGGTTCTCGAGTATCCTACTGCTATTTTTGCTGACTTTAATCAGAGAGATGCCTTTGTGGAATTGTAAAAGCGCCGGATAAAACCTACTAGATTTATCGACACCACCATTCTTGAGGACCTTAAAATAGAGACGGACGTGAGGCATATCTTTGAAACCTTGGGTATGGCAGGTTTGTATCGTCTTAGGAAGAACTCCTACCCTGTCTTGACTCTGGAGTTCATGAGCTCTTTTTCCTATGATGCGACAGCTAAGGCCGTACAGTTTCGTCTTATGAACACCACTTTCCTCTTGTCTATGGACCAGTTTGCTTCTCACCTTGGCCTTGCTCGACCGGAAAAGGTATCCCTTAGGGACATCCCGACTGAGTGTGGTGCTAGTAGTTATATGCACTGTTTCACTTCAAGTAACATAATGATAAATGACGTTCAACATGTCACTTTGAAGATCTTCCTTCATGCCTTGACTTGTCTGCTCTATGATAGAAAGGATGTGAGTAAGCTGAACTCACATGAGCTTATGTTGCTGGTTACCTATCTTAACCCCACCCAAGCCCAGAGAGTTTCTTTTAGTGCCCCGGCCATAGTTTGTGCTAGCATGGCTTTGATGGCCACCTCTGCGACCCGGTACTTGAGTTGTGGTGCCAGTGCCACACGGTTGGCTGAGCGGTTGACTACCTTTGAGGCCTCTCCGGCCCTTACACCTATGGCCCCATCTGTGCCCACTTTGGACCGGGACTATTTCATCGACCAGAAATGGTTGAGGACTTTGGAGGGTGGTGGGTTAGCTTGGAGAGTATGGGGTATGAGTTGGATGAGGATACCTGACGCCGAGCATCTTCTTGTGACTAAGCCTTTGACGGCGGCGGTGGTGGCATCGGACTCCGATGACGATGAGGAGGCCCATGCAAGGCAGACCTACCTCATTGATGATGGTATTTTGGAGGTGATACCGGAGCCGACCAAGGGGAATCAGGCTAGACCTGAGGATAGGCAACCTAGAGTGGGGAGAGGCCCGAGACGGGGGAGAGAGAGAGAGTTGATGAGACTTAGCCAGAGCAGCCCATGCCTCCACATTATCAGTATCCCAGCTACCCTTCATCCTTAGTCCTGAGATGCGGGTGAGTGAGCTCACAGAGAGGGTATCTGCCACGTTGACACTCCGGAACCTTCACGAGATAGCGTATGTGCAGGGCATTGGGACCGACGCGGCCCAACCAGTGTGGTGGAGGGGTGTCGGAGTTGACAGCGGAGTCTTCCACTTCTTTGGTGTAGATCGGGCTATATGGGGAGAGCCTAGGAGTTACCCTTTCGGTTGCTTAACACCATGGCGAGTCGGAGCAGACTTGGGGACTGGAGCTACCACAGGCGAGGGTACAGCTGGAGCAGGCACATTCGGAGGAGGAGGCGGAGATGGGGAGATGGAGGAGTCGGGTTAAGAATGATGTTTCTTGTTGTTATACTTTTGTTTTGATGGATTCTTACTTGGTAGTTACTTGCTTGGTTGGTACTTTTGAAATACTTTGGTTTGTACTTGGCCATAAGGTCGTATTTTTATTGGATTTTGAATCTCGCTATGCATGTGGAAAATGTCGGAGATGACACTCCGGCGATAGTTATGTTTCCTTGGAATTGACAACATTTATGTAGAGTAATCTGACCAGTGGTTACTCGACCGAGTGCCCCTCACTCGATCGAGTAACTGTGTATGTGAATTTGAAATGCCTACTGGACTCGACATACTCGATCGAGTAACTGTCGAACTCGATCGAGTAGCGTCAACTCGATCGAGTGGCTCCCTAGCTTGATCGAGTACCCTTGATTATCGTAGTTTTCATTATAAATTGTTGATGGGTATCATACATGTATACTTTGTTGATAATATGTTTCATTTTCATGATTGGTAATCACGTCGTCATGTTTCAAGTGCAATTGAACACTGTCAGTATGGTTTTCATTATTTTCACCCTTATGGGATACTTAATTGAATTGCTTGATGTACCATGTTGCGGTATTGAATTTACAACTAGGTATGTCAAGTACACATGCTTGTGTAATGTCACTTAAGGAATTCTCGATGTTCATGTATAATAATTGGATGACGGTACATCTCATTTGCTTACTTATTGTGATTTACATCTAATATAGATTTCAACTTGCATACATTTTACCTATGTAATGTCGATAACGTACCATGATAGTTGTTGGTCTTCAAGGATAATGAAATTGTTTCGTAATGTCAAGCTTGAGTGAGTTATGTTTTCGTGTGATGTGGGTAGTTCATCTTGAAGGTGAACTTCGGGGACAAAGTTCCTTTTAAGAGGGGAAGAGTAATGTCGCATCAGAAAATGACAAATTATGACAAACTTATCACATTTTGAGTAATTGTTATCAAATTTTGAGTAATTGTTTTAAGCAATTGTTAGTGACTGTTGGTAATTGTTGGTAAGATTCATCGTACTGTTGTATTTCATTTCCGAGAAATCGAATTGTTACATGGTGTTGAGTGATATAAATGATTTAAATAAGTAATATGAATGTTGTGGAATTAATTTAAAATGAATGCTAGCTTGCTTATTGTATAAAGGCTTATAAGATGGTTGTTTGGTTGTTCGGCATGATGATTATATCGTAAATGGGTATTGGCGTTGTTTCATATTGGAATTGTGATTGGTAATTAATTGTTGTTGATGATTAAGTGTTGGATGAGTAAACGGAATAGTTATATCAGGTAGTTAGTATATGTGGTAGGGAGTTGTGCAATGATAGAATCCGGTTAGTAAGCGGAAGTAACGGTTGTGTTGGTTTGTTCTTGTGTATAGTGCATGTTGTTGATTTTATAGGAATCATAATGAATGATGTGTGCTAAGGTAGATGATGATGATGGGTGGCGAGCGTTCATAGATGGGTAGTATATAAGAACGGTTGTGCTTGTCCTTGTCGGGGTGGATGGTTATTAGTTGCATTAGTTTCTTCGTCGCCTTGTGTCATGGGGAAGGATGAATTGAACTTCAGGGACGAAGTTCTTTTTAAGGGGGGAAGACTGTAATACCCGTCCTTTTAGAGACCCGTTGACCGTCGTTGACTGACCTTATACATCTATCTCGACCTTCGGAAACCTTACGAGTTAACATTGTGACGTAGTAACCCTTTTATTTATGGCAACTCGATCTAGGGGAGGCTACTCGATCGAGTAAGTTGAATACTCGATCGAGTAACGGGAGTTCAGCGGGGAAATATAAATCGTGATATCGTGAAACCCCAATCATTTCATTCCTTCTCTCCTAAACTTAGAGGCCGTCATTTCATTTCTCCTTCACCATGATTCACCCTTTTGGAGCATTTAAGAGTAGAGACACCACGGGGATGGGAAGCACGAGTTGGGTAGCGGTCTTGACGCCAGATTGCTATGTATAGGTATGTTGTTATCATCATCGTCGTCATCCTTGGTTTCGTTGGTGATTGTGGTAGTAGTAATATATGGTTATACAGTTTGTTATAGGTGGTTATGGTGGTTGCTTGTTGTCTTATGGTTGTGTGCGGGATCGCTGTAGTTTGCTGGAGGTAGGTTTTCCTACTCAGTACTGTTGGGTGTTTAGTGCGTCGTTTGTATTGTATAATTGGGTTTAGTATCATTGTTGGTAGTGTGGATTGGTTGTAGCTGGTTATTATAGGTCGTTTGTCTCTGGTTCGCGAGGTTCGCCCTCGGCTGAGTGGAGTCACTTGCGGGAGTGACTTCACGCCCTTGATTCGCCCTCTGTGGAACCCGCTACATGAGGGGAAATGCACATTAATGAACATGGGTTATCGCTCGGATTAGATGAGCGGGGATTAGGTGGGTACGGCTGTGGTCCCCCACTGGCGGCGAGGATTACTGGTTGCGATTGGTAATCTGGCAGGACTGGACCTTTGGGCAGTCAGAGCTGTGTGGGTGAATGGGGGAGGTGGTACGTATATGTTGTTGTGTCTGCTTCTAGGTGTTCCTTCAGTTACTGACCTTGTATGGTGTTGTTGTGTTGTCTTCTTGTGTTGTGTCTGTCGTGATCCACTATGGTGAGCAGTCGGTCTTAGCAGGTTGATATTTGGATCATAGCTGGGCGCTTGGAGGGACGAGTCTACCACGAGTCAGGACAGAGATAATCTCACCTAGTTGATAGATGTTATGAGTTGTACCTTTTGTTTTGTTTAATCACTTGTAATCTATTTTAATAGTTCTTTTATCGACATTTGATTATTACTGTTCCTCGGGTAACAGAGGTGGTAACGTCCTTATCTTCTAGGGAAGGTCTTGTTAAGGCTCCTTGGTAGATGGGGGTGTTACTGTCGGTCGGTTCATACCCGAGCCTAAAGATTATTCCTTTCGCCACAGGTGGTTTTAATTTGAGTGTGTCCTCTCTTCGGGGGTACATAAAGAAACCAAAGTATTTCCCGGTCTTGAGGATTACTTCACTGACATGGCTTCTCGTATATAGATCCATATTCTCCAGTTCGGGACTCATTTAGATCTCGTTGATAATCTCAAAACCACATGAATCGTTGACGACTTCGGCCCTTATTTAAGAGGTAACGCGCCCTCTAATTACCACTATAGGGGTGGCATTAATGGTGAGGGGTTCGCCATAGAATGAGACCTTTATTTTTTGGTGCAAGGTTGAAGTTACAGCCTTTGCAGCATGAATCCAAGGCCTTCCTAGAAATAGGTTGAAAGATGAGCACACATCTATTACTTGGCAACTTATCTTCTTCTCTCCTAGTCCAGTTCGAACCACTAGATTGACGAGCCCAGCCACATGACGCATTGTGCCATCGAATGCCTGAACCGTTTGTTTAGTGGGAATGAAATCATTCTTTTCAAGGCCCATTATGTGAGCCGTTTTCAGTGGAGGAACATTCACAGCGGACCCGTCGTTGACAAGAGTCATGGAAATGTGCTTGTTGAGGCATACTACATAATGTATAGGGCCAAGTTGTGTTGAGGCCTAAATGGTGGTAAATCTTCATCGGAAAATGTCACAACATTTGTAATTCGTGGCCGGTTTTGAAAGACATAGGTAACCATGTCGTCAGGAGTAGCATTCGGAAAATGTCACAACATTTGTAATTCATTAAGGCTTGTAGCAAAGCCTCACGATGCTCTAACGAACACAACATAAGTTGCCAAATGGATACATTGGTCTTAGTCTTTTGGAGTTGCTTAATGAGGGAAGCCTCTGAGGTCGACCCTTCCCCAAGAACCTCAACTATTACAGGATCTTTAGTGGATATCTTTCTCGGAACATCCTTAGAAATAGAGGCATAATTAACCTTCTCCACACGGTATGGACGCCAAGATCGAGTGGAATGGTTAGACTCGAGAGCATCTTTTCTTACTTTCAAGATTTCTTCTTGGGTATGTGGAATGGTAGCACCCTTAGCAAGATAGACATCGTATTCATCATCAGCACAAACCCAATTGATTTTGTTAGCACTTCGCAAAATATATATAGTACAATCGATAGTGAAATTTCCAACTAGAATTTCATTCCTCGAGCTTGGAATGAACTTGGAGCAATCCACAAATACCTTCTCAAAAAATACCCCTTTCAGATGGCATGGATGAATGAGATGGGAATAGTCAACATTGTCTTCGACGGTGACGTGATTAGCACGATCACCAAATGGGTTAGTGACGTTATTGGGCTTCACGGTTGGGATTGGGAGCATTCCGTTCTCAATCATATCTTAGATTTCGTGCTTTAATCTAAAGCACCTTCTTGTATCATGACCCATTCCTTTATGGAAGGCACAATAGGCATCTAGTTTATACAAATTACCTCGTTTACCAACAGAAGGGTCCAGAGTTATAAGTTTCATTTTTCCTTGGGCCATCAGCCTTTGGACGGCATAAGTGTAGGTACATCCAATATTAGTGAATGTCCTAGGATTTTGGCGTTACGGCCTTTTTGATTGTCCTTCTAACAAATTGACAGTTTCAACAAAGTGACTCGTTGCAAGAGCCTTGCCCTTAGAAGAAGAGGCCCCATTATACCGCTTAGGTTTTTCGTTTTGTGCCTCTCTAACATCATCTTTGACCTTTCTCCCAATTCTTGCCAATTCCTTGAAAAAATTGATGTTTTAATATTTGATTGCATCATTGTAAACATGTCGTAAATTATTTATGAACTTGTCTACAATTTCGGTTTCTCCTAGCTTTTTAACCGATTTCATGCTTTCTGCATGCCATCTGGAGTAGAATTCAGTAAAACCCTCTTTATGTTTCTGGGTCATAACCTCTAGCGTTGTCATGCTAGTTTGAATTTCAACATTGTTAGCATAATGTTTACAGAACTCCGTAGTGATATCTTCGAATGCAGGGACGTTCTTAAGTTCACGATTATAGAACCACTACTTCAGGTGTTCTTCAAGTGATTGAGCAAAAATTTGGGAGAGCATATCAGCAGGAACTCCCTTCAAGGACATGTATTCCTTATAGACTTTGACATGGTGGATGGGATCCTCCCTACCCTTAAACTTTGGGATATCAGTGAGCACAAAGTTAGTGGGCAGCTTGTCTTGAATTGGGGTATAGAACCTAGCATTTTCATAGTGTATGTTCTTTTCCGCGGACAGTTTCAAACGGTCCTCTATAAACTTGAACCATTTCTCCAAATCAGACATTGGTGGAGCAAGTGGAGAGGAATCCTCACTAAGCTTCGATTCGATTTTTTCCATTCGAGCCCTCATAAGGTTCACTAACACGGCGAGCTTGTTAACAACATCTTCCATTGTTTGTAATCGGGTTATCGACGGCCTTTCTACAAGAAAACCTCGAACCAATCAATAATCGAACAAAATCCTGCACACTCAAAGACTCGACTTAAAAAAAACGACTCGACGAGGACTTGGACTTTATCTGACCGAAGGTTAAAGTCATAGTTTGATTTAGACATCGATTCGACTCAGACTCGGGATTCGGATGGGATTGACAACATTACGACTTGACTCCAAATTGGACTGGGTATCAATAAACCCGTGATTGGACCGTGCTTGGCAATGGGTTTTGTGGACTCTCTTAAAGTGGCCTAGTTAAGACCTTTCTCATGATTTGAGTTGGAGAAAACATGACTCGAACCCAAAACGTGAGCTTGGGTGACCTGAATGGATCGTGTCCTAGATACCTGTGGTGTGACAACGGTTGACCTTACATGGCCAAGACACTACTCAAGACTTGATGCATCTCATGCTCGGTTAGGGGAATAAAATTGGATTGATTTGAAAATAGGTATTTGAAAAGCATGTCAGCTTGATGTGCCTAATTTATATATGATTTTACTCCCTATTTTAGCTCGTTTTATTTGGTTATTGCACTTATATAAGTGTATTTGTGAGCTAATTCCGTGTTCTGGGTGTTTTACTTGTATTCATTGCATTTTGTTGGAAATGAAGCATTCGGTAACTTTTTCCTGTCAAGTTAGCAAGTACCAAAGTTCGCGAGGCTAATGGAAACAAGACTTGACCATAGAGGGGCATTTTGGGAAATTACGAGCATGAAAATCCCGAGCATGAAGAAACCAAACTTGGTTGGTGGAAAAGTAAAAAATGAAGCCCAAAATGAAGATTATAGAGCAAGCTTAAGATTCCCTTTTTGCAATTAAACGAGGGAATTAAGAAGATTTAAGACGGGTCATTTGATTCCTTCTGCTAATTAATCAAGAATTGAAGAAGAAAACTCGGATTCTCACGACCCTGATAGGGGTTGGGTGTCCCCGAACGGGGTTACCCTCATTTATGGCTTTTACGTTTCAACCTCTAAGTCTTATATAAGGGGTGTTGAATCCGTCATTTAGGACACACTTTTACACACCTTCAGGTTTTACTTGCGTTCTTCATATTTAAGTTCCCTTTCCATTGTTTCGGTAATCTGATTTCTAGTACTTATTTCGTTATCATTAACATCATGTTTAACCGATCGTACGCTAATAGTTTAGTTTCTAATATGTGTGAGTAGTTCATTAGTCTAGGGATTAGGGGAGGCGTGCATAAATAGTATTTGTAATTGTTGAATTAGGATGCTATAATATCGATTAATAGTTTCTATCACATGCTTGTATTGTTTTGTTAGTCTTTGATTATTGATCACAATCTTAGATTAAATTTGTTAAGTCACTTTTAAATTTGTTAGTTTCTATCACTAAGCATTTTTTAGTAGACCGATCTAGTAATAGCGAGAGCTCTCTAGAATCCGTTCTATGGCGGATAATAAGGCCAAGAGGTGGTTGTCATTAGAACTAAACAAGTAACGTTGTTATCATTTCCTAGTTTGACATGAGCGTTTATATAATTGCGTGTGTGACCCGACTCCCCTAGACTCTTTTATTATTATTGTTTTTTACATTGTTTTATCACAAGTTTTACCAATCAAACCAAACATCAATCATAACCGACCATGATAAAATTCGCTCCATGACAACTTGTTTAGGAACTCCTGTCTCCTTGTGTTCGACCCCTATTACTTTATTACATTCATTTGTTAGCCAAGTATAAGGTATCTTTGTTAGGTGTGCGATAGCCTATCAAATTTTGGCGTCGTTGCCGAGGAGCACGGTTTTGTTTGCTATTAGTTGTTGATTTTTATCTTGTTTTATTTTGTCCTAGGGAACCCTTGTTCCTTAGGGCCGTTCTCGCAGTTTCTTTGTAGTTTTAGTGCCTAGGTAATAAAGCTATCTCAAGCGGGATCCGCTTAGCCTTCCATTATGGTTGTATTTCCTTTCTTGCAACAACAAAACCAACCCTTTCATGACTATCTTTCCCTATTTGAAGAATATGTCGCCGTATTGCTTCTTTTGGATGTATTTACAGTTAATATGAATTGGCTCAGGTCGTGCTTGAAAGTATGGATTCTGAGTCCCGTGATTTGGTTCTTTACCTGAGTTATGGGAGTCTCTACTATAATAGTAGGGAGGAGCTTTGGGTTTTCCTAAGGTTAATGGCTGCCCAATGTCGGGAGGTAGCTCGCAACCAAGCTTTATGGCGTATCGGAGAGGAGCTCAAAGTTATTCAGGCTCGTTTGGACCAACTTTCTCAAAAGATATCGAGACCACGTGAGCCTATTATTTTCTCCTTTTGCCGTTCAACCCTCCCAATGTGAGTCTATTGGCCCTAGTGATTTTGAATTATTGGAAGACGACGATGATGATCCAACTTTTTCTTTTAAAAGTCGCCCTAGTGTAATTCCAATTGACCATTTAGAGACTCATGTTTAAGAGAATGACCTTGTAGGAATGACACACTAGCCATGGGTGATCTTGAGCCCGATTGTAGTTAAAATGATGAGGTTTTGTCCGAGCTTTTAGACACCTTTGAAAATCATTTCACGGAGGGTGTAGTTGATCCATTTGAGGTTGACGGAGGACTTACTTATACTAATTTAGAGGTTAAGTGGGATGAACCCCCCATTTTTTATCAGTCCCACCTCCTTGAGTTTTCTTGCCACCAATTTAAGATTATTCATGATAATATTTTTGAGCACTAACGGTCTGTTTCATGGTCTAAAGCTTGTTTCTCCTTCTCTTGCTGACGAGTGGAGTTGTACGGTGGTTCTCTTTGAAGTCTCTTATGCGCACCTTGATAAGATATATCATTCCTTACCATTAATTTTCCATGCTTTAATCTTATCAATTGCTTACATTTGCTTTTGTATTGCTCATGCACATGTATATGATCGACTCTTATGGACCTTGACTTGCTTTTTAAAAATGAAGATGGTTGGGTCACTTGAGGAAAAAGAAGTCTATCAAGACGTTTAAATTGCGCTTCTCGGGATGCAACCCGTGTTTATTTGGTTTTGATGCAATTTAGTGTTTTTGGACAATTTATTTATGTTGGTGTTTGGACAATTTCAATTTGGTTGTAATAGTTAAGACAATAAGATAATTAGCTTGCTTTAGTATGTAGTAGCTTGTCTTTCCAGGTACTTTGCTACTTGGATTGGACTTTGACCCCATTTTCAAGCTAGCTTGCGGGAGCTTCTACGCGGTTGTATGCTTTCTTTCCCTTCTTTGATTCTACGTATGTCATTCCTATCTCCCCTTGATCGTTTTATTTATCCTTCTATGTGTTTTTTTTTGTGCTTAAAGCCGTTTTACACATTGAGGACAATGTGTTGTTCTAGCTTGGGGAAGGGATTTTGGGGTCTTGTTTATTGCTTTCATATATTTGGAAAATCCAAAACATTTGAAAAATTCATAAAAAATTCCATAATGTGTCCACCCATTTGTCCTTTGCATAATGTCATTCCTCCTTGCATTCCCTTATTGTAGCTTTCTAAGCTAATGAATCACGCTTTTGATGGGTTTTGCATACTTGGGGATGTCTTGACATAGTGGGTGAAGGATGGATTTTTGACAAAGTAGACTTGATCTTGACATTGGTAAGCTACATATTTGGTAAGGTAGAGCCTCCAACGGCCGATGCATCTATACCCGGTGTCATCTAGGTGTGTGTAGTTTCGCCTCTTGGTGTGCGTTACATCTATACACACAAGTAAATTTTGCTCCATTTTGTATGAGCTTTGCTATCATGATTACATTTAGAAGTCATTCACTTGTTTGCTTACATATATTGCCCAAAAATTACCCTATTTCCTAGCTACATATAACTTTTCCTATCTTTGTTGAGCTAGTGACTTACTACTTGTGGTGGGGTGCTCTCCTATTTCGGAGATGGTTAGTTGTTACTATTGTAAGCATTGTTGTTACGGGATTGTTGATTCCCGCATCTTGGTGAATGTTGGATGAAAATTGAAAAAAAGAAAGAAAGAAAATTGAAAAAGAGTTGAAAAAAATGAAAGGAATAAAATGAAAGAAAAAGAAAAGAAAGAAACTTGAAACAAAATGAAATGATGAAAAAGAAGAGAAGAAGATGTGAGTTACTTCCATGTTTTATAAACAATTGTTTTGTGAAGTTTACTAGTGATTCGTAATGAAAACAAAAGAGTCATTATGGAACGATTTTTTAAAATAATGCTCAAAAATATAGTATTTGTCATTTTGGGTTGGTTATGAAACAATTTATCAAAATGTTGTGCATGTAGGTTCGTGTTTTTAAAACCTGAAACACGGAGTAAACACGCCATTGATAGTGGCGTATTTAGTGTAAGTTAAAAATTGGGGAGCCATTTTTTTTTTGTGTAAACACGTCATTCACAATGGCGTATTTATTATAATAGACACGCCATTATTAGTGGCGTGTATTCAGCATAATAAAAAACTGTAGCAAACAAAGTAAAAAAGCAACACCATTTTCCACGATTATTTAAATACCCCTTCTTCAACCCATATTATCATCAAACTTTTACACCATTTTCCCTGACATTTCAATTTTCACCTCAAATAAGTCAAATTGCTCTCCACCAACAATTCAATTGCCATTATCGTACTCAATTACTTCTACCTCGTGCCCCACAACAACAACCCACCATACCTCCCTCAATCACCATCGATTAATTTCTTATTATCATTGTAACCACCATGAGCACACCATTAACAACTTAGCTCAACAATTAACTTCATATTACTCACATAAACAAAATCTCACACCTCTCTTATTTTGAATCTCCTATGCAGGGCCGTCTGGGAGGTTACGATGGCCCTGTGAAAAAAAAAACTTATATAAAGGAAAATATTTCAACATCCTGCCCAAAATATTGATACAATCCAAGCCAATTAAACAATTACAAAGTTTCATTTCTTCAGCAACGAAGCTCTTCTCGCGTTTCTTGCTGCAAACTCCTCGATTAATTCTTCATAACAAAATTTATCCAAAACTTGATTCTCGATAGCAATCATAGCTAAACCATTGAGACGATCTTGTGACATAGTAGAACGCAAATATGATTTCAACAACTTCAGTTTCGAAAAACTACGTTCGGCAGTTGCAACCGTCACTGGAATTGTCAATAAAATCCTATATGCTGTCACTGCATTAGGGAAACATCCACCAACGTTTTTCATATGATTCATAATAGCAAGCGGACCCATGTTTTTTTCAGGCATGAATTCTCGAAAAAATTTCAAATCCAAATACAATGCATGTCCATCAATATCAGACTGCCCATTATTCTTAAGTATGTTCTCAAGATTAAGACAACAAGACTCTAATATTGAATCATCTAGCGAACTCAATTTCTCAGTCGTAAACATAAAGCCAAATATATTTTCAAATTCTTGGTATTGTTCAATCTTGTTTTGAGAGATGATATTCCTTGATCAATAAGAAATAAAAAATAGTGAACTCTAAATGATTCCTCTTCTGATAAACTTGGTGAATCGTCAACATTCTCATCAAATTGCCTTTTTCTTCGAATTTCACGTCGCTTAGGGAAAACACAATCAATGTTCATTTCTTCAGCAATATGTCTGGCAGTTTCTATAGCTTTAGAAAACCCATATTCTCGATACTTTTCAAAGGTAGAAACTAACGCCTTTACATGTAGGATAGCAACATCAATTACCATATTCTTTGATTGTAGATTTTTACTAACCTCATTGACAAAATACAATATTTCATACCAAATAACTATTGACACCAAAAATTCGAAGTTGCCAAGTTCATTCATTGCTAAAGATTTAGCTTCACTTCTAATCTTACAATCATTATCAATTTCTCCAACCTGAAGCAACCCTTCTCTTATTTCCGACATGTGAAATCTTATAGCTTTCACACTATCAATACGACTTTCCCAACTAGTAGCTGACAAGGGTTTAGGAGTTATACCGGGTACATTATCCTTCAAAATATCCCACATTTTGTTAGAATGGGTAAATATTGTGTAAACGCGTTGTATAGTTCCAAAAAAGTCTCTAACCTTAGTACATGTATTAGCTATGTCACATAATGCTAGGTTCAAACTATGACAACCACAAGGAACATAAAAAGCTCTAGGATTTATATCAAGCAATCTCTTTTGCACACCTTGATGTTTTCCTTTCATATTAGACCCGTTATCATACCCTTGGCCTCTAATGTTATCTATCTCAAGATCAAGAGACTTTAACTCATTTTGCAAAGCCTTAAAAAGTCCTCACCCACTAGTATCATTCACATTTAAAAATCCTAAGAAAGACTCTTCAACTCGAAATTCATCCAAAGATGTATCCACGTACCGTAATATCATAGACATCTGCTCTTTATGACTAGTATCAGGCGTACAAGCGAGTATAACAGAAAAAAACATTGATTGCTTAATGTTCTTGATGATTTCAGATTATAAGTTAGAAGCAAGCAAACTTATCAACTCATTTTGAATGTTGTGACCAAGATAATAACGATGAGTATCAGTATTTGTTATACGACTAACATGTTGTTGAATAATAGGATCAAACTCAGCCAACATCTCAACTAATCCTAAAAAATTACCATTGCTATTTTGATACAACTTCTCATTAGTGCCACGAAATGCTAAATTATGTTTTCCAAGGAACTTTACAATTGAAATAATTCTTACCATAACATTTTTTCAATGTTCCTTCTCTTTATAAACTTGTTTTTGATTCAGCTCGTCAATTGCTTTATTCTTACCTAGTCTCAAACGCAATTCATACCAAGTAGTCATGTTCTTTACATGTTCAACACTCATTTCATGTTCTTTAAGTCTTCCACTAAGATGACTCCAATCATTAAATTCTTTAGTTACTAAATCACCCCTTCCTTGCAATTTTCTAAACAATTTACAACAAAAGCAAAACACTCTATCAAGTTCTTTTGAATAAACAAGCCATTCTCTATCCCATTTTTCTCCACTTGGCAAAATTTTAGTAAAACAATTTGACGAAAAATGTCTTTTTGATTTATCTTTAGGATCATTTTCAATACTCAAATCTCGTTTAGGACCCTTAACTGCTAAATCGTGTAATGATTTAGCATCCAGTTTATCCCAATTCCGTGGATCAAAAATATCACCTTCAAAATTGACATTAAAATTCTCATCAGAATTAACTTGATCAATATTATTAACATCTTGTTCAGCACTTTCAGAAGGTACAACACTAACATTATCAACATCATCATCAAGTTTATCAACGGGTTCAAAGTGCTCACTATTTGTTTCATCTGGTAGAGTTGTGTCATCAATGTTATCAATGTTCTCATTCTCATTTAAATTGACAGGAGTGTTATTTTCAACTTCTTTGATGATAAATTTATCAAGTGCTGCTTTTTGAGAAAGGGTTAACTCTTCAATTCTTTTCTATTTCTTACGTTTTTCATAACCCGATTCATATTTTCTAGTTTTGCGATGCATTCTAATTTCTAAAAAATATTCAAATTAGCAAACAAAATATGATCAATTGTGAATTAAAAGAGGGCACAAATGCACAGTATAATTATAAAGCAAAGAATTGTTAGGAAAACACCCATTATAATATTTCGTCGGCCACTAGACCACCATAGATCTTCAAAGTTCCAACTTTTGTATCGTAAACCTGTAGAAAAAAATCAAAAAAAGTAGGCATGAAATTGATTATTGAAGAACAAAAGAGTGATTATACCATCAAAATTAAAGCTTAGAAACATAATAAAAAGGGGAATTTACCTTGGATCCTGAATAACTTGATTACAAAGAAAAATTAACCATTAATTGTGAAAAATATTGTTGATTTGTTGATGAGTCTCGGA
Organism: Silene latifolia; assembly: GCF_048544455.1. Classification (NCBI taxonomy): domain Eukaryota; kingdom Viridiplantae; phylum Streptophyta; class Magnoliopsida; order Caryophyllales; family Caryophyllaceae; genus Silene; species Silene latifolia. The sequence goes on from NC_133526.1 coordinate 165,419,216, forward strand.
TGTTTGCAGTAGCTTTTAGGGTTCTATTGAACAAGAGATAAACTAAATTATGGAGAATTGATTTAGAATAGGAATATATTTCAATAATTTCATGAATAAAGGAAGTATAATGTTAATTTAGGGTAGAATAATTCTTATAATTGAAGATGGAGAGATTTTAGGGATTTGATTAGAGTAGAAGATGCAAGGTTGTTTATTTGGGGATTATGGGGGAAGCAAAGAACGTCATCAGTGATCACACATATTAGCCTAATTTTTTTTTTAATACATAGCCGGCTTTTGAGTTGGGCCCTAAAAAATTGGGGGCCCTGTTCCTTGGTATGGGTTATACACCTATTAGGTCGGGCCTGCTCCCATCCTGCAGTTATTACATACTCCGTATTAATATATTTCAAGAAATGGACCCGGACTGACAGAGGAGGAAGAACAACACCGTCGTCGTCGTTCGTCACCGATACTTGTGTTCGCGATAACCGCCAGCGCCATAAAAAAAGGAGGTTAATTGGGATCGTAGCAACCGATATTGTTTATCGCTAGTGGACGTCCGAAACCGAATCTTGGACCATTGTATATATCTGAGTGATTTGGGAAGTTTGAGTGAGTTGTTGAGATTACTATAATCTTTTGCAATTGTGGGTTTTAACAAGCCATTTATTTTGACTTTCTTCACTTTGGTTTGCAAGGCAAGGCTTTTCCTACAAATTTTGAGTGTGTTAAAGAAACGCCATTAGAAGTGGCGTGTCTTCATTTACAGACACGCCATTTGTATTGGCGTGTTTCCGTCCCGGTGAATTTTTGTCCTCTATTCTAGAAATACACGCCATTGTGAATGGCGTGTCTACTCTGTATCTTGGGTTCGGTATTTTTCAATCCTACGTGTACACCATTTCGACAAATATGTTCAAAACCAACTCAAAGCGACAGATACTTTATTTTTGAGCATTATTTTATAAAATCGTTTGTCATTATGCTGCTTTTCACCGTAGTTCTTGTTGCTTGGGAAGAGTTAAGGTTTGGAATGAGCATCCTTGTGTTGAAATATGTGTCCTCAACAATAGTGCGATCACATGATTTAATATCACAATTAAATCTCATATTAAGAATACGTAAGGGATGATTTATTATATAATCAACTGATCATCATTAATTGGTAATGATTGGCTGACTAGAGTTTGACATTACTGTCGTACGACGGTGGTGATCAGTTGATCCCTTAAGGTCACACCTAAAGGACAATTCCCTTAATAGACAAATTGATTAATTGTATGATGATACAAGTTGATCAATTCCTTAAAATTGAACAATTCATTTGTGAGAGAGAATATTGATATCTTATTGTAATGGGATTAAATAAGATTTATTTTAGTAATTGAAATACTTTATTACTAAAATTGTTTATTGTTTGAGTAACAATTGAGATAAGAATGAATGGTTAATTATAATTACAAGATATAGTGAATTTTAATTATATGACCCATTTTATTTATGTGATCAAGTATCACTAGTCAATTTGTTGTATGTAATTTAATTAATTTATAAAATGATATTTATGTGCTAAATATGCATTAAATTAATTAATAACATGTAAAATACTATATGTGACAAATGACAAATTGACAAAATAAAATGGTAGTCCATTTTATGTAGGTTGGACCGAAATGGAGGGAGTATTAGTGGATTGTGGTTATTTTATTTTATGTGATAAAAAATAAATAATAATGCATATACTTACTAGCTTACACTCCTATGATCTTGTGAAGAGAAAAAGCATAAAGGATATTCCAATTTTTGGCTTGTTCTCCTTGCCTCCACCGGTTGCATGCTCCTCCATATGAGCAATTTTTGTTCTCATTTTTGTCATTCATTCACTTCATGCAAAACATTACACATTCTCTCCTACTTCTCTCTAAAACAAGGTTTTAGAAATACAAGCATTTGTTCATCCATTCTAATATCAAAATAAGATTACTAGTGTTGTAATAGTAATAATATTAGAATTAATTTTAAGGGTACTAGTGTATTAATCTAGTCAATTAGTATACTAGTTTAAGGGATTAGTCTTGGGTGCAATTTAAGGAGGATCTCTACTTTGAGAGTTTTGGAGGAACATCCAACATATTAAGCTCAAGAACAAATAAGGAAGGTGACCTTATTTGTGCCCATATTTTCGGACCATATATACAATGTAAGGGACATTGTTTTTCCTCATAAATCTCTTATTTTGTTATGCACGCACTAGATCTCAAAACAAATAATTAAGAAGTTAATTAGTTCATTATTAGAGGAGTCTAATAAGAGGTAAATAAACCTAACACCTTGCACTTTTGGTAGTTGCTAGCTTGACATTAGCTCCACATGACAAAAAACATTTTGCCACCTTCTTACCTATTTCACCTAGCCTTCTTCTTTGTCTAATTGGCTTCTTTTCTTGTGTATATTTGATCATGATTTGTATTATCTTGTTAATTTTTGAATGTCTACCATGCTAGATTGTGGGTGCATTCTCTTGAGCCGTAGATAGGAGAGTGTCATTCACATAAAATTGCCTTATTCATATTATGAGTGTGAGTGAATCCCGTTAGGAGTTTGAAGTCAATAAGATCATGCAAGAGTTGAAATGTCCATGTGAAGTCCTTTATGCTACGTCGTCGTGTAAATCTCATCCATGTTTTCGCATTATCTTTATGGCTATGTTGTTTTGGGATTATGATTCATTGTGCTTGTTAGCTTATATTGGGATTTGCAATTGATGAGCTTTAGTGTATTTGTGAACTAATTCTGTGTTCTAGGTGTTTTGCTTGTATTCATTGCATTTTGTAGGAAATGAAGCATTCAGTAGCTTTTTCCCGTCAAGTTAGCAAGCACTAAAGTTCGCGAGGCTAATGGAAACAAGACTTGACCAGAGAGGCGCATTTTGGGAAATGTCGAGCATGAAGAAACCAACTTTGGTTGGTCGAAAAGTAAAGAAATGAAGCCCAAAATGAAGATTATAGAGGAAGCTTAGGATTCCGCTTTTGCAATTAAACGAGGGAATTAAAAAGAGTTAAGACGGGTCATTGGATTCTTTGTGCTAATTAATCAAGAATTGAAGGATAAAACTCGGATTCTCACGACCGCGATAGGGGTTGGGTGTCCCCGATCTGGGTTACCTTCATTTATGGCTTTTACGTTTCAACCTCTAAGTCTTATATAAGGGGTGTTGAATCCGTCATTTAGGACAGACTTTTACACAACTTCAAATACTTTATTTCAGCTTTAGAATAGTTTAGATTTCCTTTAAGAATTTCCTTATTGTTCTAAATAATTTCCTTTAGCAATTTCAAGTTATAATTCAAGTTTTCTTTACAAGTTATTCGGGTTTTATTTGCGTTCTTCATATTCAAGTTCCATTTCCATTGTTTCGGTATTCTCATTTCTAGTACTTATTTCTTTATCATTATTATCATGTTTAACATATCATACGCTATTAGTTTAGTTTCTAATATGTGTGAGTAGTTCATTAGTCTAGGGATTAGGGAAGCCATGTATAAATAGTATTTGTAATTGTTGAATTAGGATGCTATAATATCGATTAATAGTTTCTATCACATGCTTGTATTGTTTTGTTTGTCTTTTATCATTGATCACAATCTCAGATTAAATTTGTTAATTCACTTTTAAAAGTCGAGAGGCATGAAATTATATTAGAATTAGCATGTTTTAGTAGACCGATACAGTAATAGCGAGAGCTCGCTAGAACCCGTTCTATGGTTGACAATAAGACCCATTATCTGTTGAATCCCTAACAAACACCCTTTGATTATCGAACTACAACATGCTTAAGAATCACTACGTTTGATCGACAGTTTGTATAACTATACGTCGGAAAACTCAAAATGATTTTGAAAACAAAACATTTTCAAAACATTTTGAAAGTACCTGGATTGTTTTATGCACGACGATGGGGTTGTAATGACACTAACTAGAGTCAAAACCGACATCGGACCAAAAACCGACTCGAAATTCAAATTCGGACTCCAACAACGAGTCAAACTGAGTCAAATACAAAAAACAAACATCACAAAACCTTCCATGTTAAGTATACACGATATACTTGATGGTCAAGTACAACAATCATGATATCACAACCTAGGATAGAACAAAACATGATTTGAAATGCGTGATATTGACAAGACAGCTCGAAGACCCGCGAACAGGCTCACGCCTCTTCGAGTAGCCTAGACGGCCACTTCACTCGGAACGCACACAACCACACAATTCTCTATAAATACCCCTCAAATGCCACGATTTGAAGGTATGCGAGCGTCCGCCCCTCTTTTCTCCCTTAAATTCTAGACTCGACTTCTCAAGTCACAAACCGACACGTATTTTCTAACGACCGATCAAAAATACGAGCCATACACATTGTTTGGTACCGTCATCGTGTATTAAATCACTTGACCGACCATTTTGACCAACTACACCATCACTAAACAAATAAACACTCCTTACTTTACAAAAATGGTTTTTAACCGAGTTTTCCGACCAAACAAGTTTTTACACTTCCGTCGATTTCTCGTCAAGCAACCTAGCATGGAAGTATGAGGGTGTATCTAATCCTCTTCTTTCATGTTCTTTTATCAATTTTTATGACCTTAACATGCTAAAACATGCATAACATGGTCCAAAATACGGATCGAATGAGCCAAAACCGAGTTTTGACCTGAAACAGAAGCCCCTAGTCACAACTAGGTGGCTCGCGCCTATACTGGTTGTTCAGGTCAGAACTCTGTGTTTGAGTTCATTCTTTCCATTTTCATTTCATTTTACAATCGGTTTTTACCTTTCCAAATCATTTTTATGATAAATCTTTTTAACCATAAATTATGTTCACCCTTGGTTCCTTATACCATGACGGTTTAATTCGTGTCTAGCTCGGTGATAATATTTGGTTAATTACATTTTAAAGGGTATTTTAAAACCTTTTATTCATTTGTTTACATCTTCAAAACAACCACATTAGTCCTACATGCATAACCATCCTTGATTCTACATACCATGTCGGTTTAATCCGAGTACGATGATAAACTTTGACTAATCAGAAAGCAATGAACTTAAACATAATTAGTTCATAACTAACATTTTTCAACTTTTCTCACAAAACTATTCATGTCAAGCTTGCAAAACCGAACTCGACATCGAATATTGTCAACATAACGATAATTATTCAAGTCCCGTTCTTCATATTAGCACAAAAACGGTCTCAACGACCTTTTTAACAAAATAGGTTTTGACACCCTTTTGGATACAATTTTACAAACAATTTCATAAACATTTTCAACAACCAAGAGACACCCCTTTGGGTCGTCATCTGCCTCGCGCCTAAGCAGGCCCTCTGATTTCCAGTTTTCAAATCTGGGCAGGCTCCCTTGCATCGCCCTATGGCTCGCGCCTCAATAGGTTGTCTGATGCAGGTCATGTTTCCTTTCCAGCACTCGTCATTTTACAAACAATTTCATAAACATGATGGATCAGATTGACAAGTCCGCATTTTACTTTGCATTTTTAAAACGCTTTTCCAAGACAAATGGATCACGTTATGCACCATAAACCTAATTCGGTAAATGGATGCTTAATTTCTATCTTGCATGTAAATCAGCACTAAGTCCAACTTGACATCAATTACTTGATATCTGGATAAACAACCGACATAGCAAATTTCACATGTTAGGTTTAAACTTGTGGATGCGCATTCATGCATTTTCCCGTTTTATCAACTTTTGCAATCAACCAACCAAGATCGATCAGTAGAGGTCGCTACCGCGGGCGGGATTGGGTGTCCGATTAAAGGGCTTCCCAATACGTACCTTCACCTCTTACTCCGAAAATTTGGATAGTGGACGACCTTATCCAGGGCGAACGAGAGTCATTCTAGAGATAAGATGATAAAGAGGGACGATTCCTTATCTTTAGTACCTATGTCAAACACCGATTTTGCCTAGATTGACCTAGGTATAAAGTGGATTCGAACGGTTTCCAAGCATCCCACAATTGCTTTGTGGCGACTCCGAACATCTCTAACATCGTTTCGAGACCCTTGCCGAGACGAAACCGACCGATCTAAACTGATCCGGTCGAAAGCATTTATTACGCCGCCGAGCGTGGCTTTCCGACTGCTGCACGTCCACAGATTGGCCTGGTGTGTAGGTGGGCCCATGTCTACAGATTGGCAACTCCGGTGGGAAAACTAGGACACTTGTGTCATTGCGATCTCTAGATGGTGAGACTTGAACGAGGTCTTGGTTGAAATGCATTAATTGATACTACGGTCATAAGTCGGGTTCCTGTCCGGGCCCATAACCTAACCTTTACCGATCAATTGGCTTGTCCCGTCGGCGTGAGTTTTCTAATCCCTGCGTTTTGAATCCCGATTGCGTCAAGCATACCATTGACGTTACACATTTATGTTTCGTTAAAGGGCTTTCATTTCCTTAGTGCACGAGGCTAGGGCACCCTCCTTACACATTTTGTTTGGATTGGTATCCCTCTCGAAAATCGGGGATTGATCGCTTGGTGTGTAACCACCCTTATTAAGCCAAAACCCTGTCAGCATTATGCATAATATAATGAACTGCGAGTGTTTATGTTATATGTGATCATAAGTCCTTCCGTGTCATTTCCAATATATTAAAACACCTTTTTGTGCCGTTATAATGGCCATTTCAAACATCGGTCTTTCCCCGACCATTGCACACCTTATCATGCCGTCGTAATGACGATTTTCAAACCGGTTTTTTACATCCGTTTCAAAAAAGCCCCTTTTTAGGCCGTCGTAATGACGATTTTCAAACAGGTTTTTTTACAACCGTTTCAAACCCCGGTCTTCCGGCGACCGTTGCACACCTTTTTATGCCGTTGTAATGTCGATTTTCAAACCTGTGTTCAAACCGTTTCAAAAACACCCTTTTTGCGCCGTTATAATGGTCATTTCAAAACACAGATTTTAAACCATTTCCCGCCGACATAATGGACTTTTGCGCCGACATAATGGCCCTTTCAAAACCCGAAAATGACACACCTTTTTCGAGGCTTTTCAAATCCCAAGGACAACACATCGTTCTAGGGACCACCACAATTTCAAACCCTTTTCAAATCTCGATTTTCAAAACACACGATTTTGAATTTCAAAAGCCTTCTTCGGAAACAACACATCGTTTTCAAAGCCGCCGCAACTCTAACTCAAACCGTCTTTTGAAAACAAACCTAAGACAACTTTTTTCAACTGGCCGACTCTTCGAAGATCCCTACTCTTTGGAGACCGTCCATAAAACAAATGAATCTTTTTGAAAATTTCTATTTTCGAAAATTTCAGTCCACCACTCCAATTCTACCTCGTGTCTACCGAGTCAAAGAAAACGTACTTATGGGTCTTTACTTATGAGTCGTCTCACCTTGAGACCCGTTGAACGGCGTCATGCCATTACGTTGAATGCGAGTCAAAGTCCGGTCAACACCGTCTCACCAATAAATCGAGTTAGCACCGAGGCACCACACACAGTTGCCCTCGTGTCATTGAGTCCAAAGTGTCTTTCCGTTTTTTGTGTTGTCTGTGTTTAGTCGTTAAGCCGTGTCGGATTGGGATGTAACGTGAGCCATGGCTCCATCTTCAGCTTCGTCCAACAACAACAACGATGAAAACAGAGATCTCACAACTGCTCAGCTAGCCAGCATACTCACTGTCCTTAAGGTCACTCTGGACCGTGTCGAGACCCGTATCGACACCCTGGAAAACAAGGAAACCGGTGAACATAATACTCCTCCTTTAACCGAAACTGAGAAAAGGCTCAAGCTCTTGGAAGAGCAACTCTTAGCTCGCGGTAATAACATCCACCTCGAGAATAATCGAAGGTTCGAACCCGTTGGAGGTCAACTGCCTGACAATTTTACCTTAACTGATGTGCCTAAGTTCAGGGGAGTGGAGGACCTGCTCAATCACATCCGCGCCTTCAAGGATTACATGTCCATCAAAGGGGTCAAACAGGAACTCTTCATCCAGATCTTTCCATCATCCTTGGAACCGATTCCCCGCCAATGGTACTATTCCCTCGACCCAAAGAGCATTACCGCTTGGGACGAAGTCGCCGTTGAATTTGCTAAATAATACGCCGACAACGTCGAAATCTAAGGTAACACCCACACTCTTGAGGTCCTGACTCAGAATGACATAGAGGGATTCACTGAATTCCTAACCCGTTGGAGGATGGTGAGCACCCAATAGGTCAGTAAACCGAGTGAATCAATCTTGGTGGAGAAATTTGTTAACTACCTCCGTCCAGTCTATGCCAACCTGCTGAGGTATCAGAACATCAAAACCTTCCAGGATCTGCAAATCCTTGGGACCAGTATTGAAGATGACCTACGCAGGGGGGTTCTATCCAAAACCACAAGTAGAAGCTACCAGAGGTCTACATCAACTGGATCTCGCCCCTACGGTCAAACAAACAAAATTGACGAGGTCAACCTCCTCGAATCAACTACGAAGAAAACTGAGCGTCCTCAAAGGGCATTTACCAACTTGGAAACAACCTATGCCAGCGCCCTAAAAAGGCTCATGGACCAAGGGAAGCTACAGCCAATCGGGCCCACTTCGGACCCGAATGAAGCAAGGAAACCCCCCTTCTTGAACCCTAATGCCTATTGCCAATATCACCAAGGCAAAGGCCATGACACAGAAGCTTGCTTCAAGCTAGAACACGCAATTTAAGATATGAGGGAGAAAGGACAATTACCCTTACCTCCGCCAGCAACAAATAATAATAAGACAAACCCCTTGGGAATCCACGCCATTTCCGATGATGAGCCAACCCTGGATTGCTCACACCTCATCCTGCCTGTTGAGAACGAGGTGAATGCCTTGGAAAAGGACACCCCGGACGGGATGTTCGTATTAAGCACCGCAACCATGCTCACCATGTTTCAGCAAGTTGAAGAAGCCATAGCCAGTCTCCCGGAAAGGATCACCCGACTTGAGGATGCTTACCACCGACTGATATTCAAGCCGCCAACACCAGCACCACGCCCAAGGAAGGGTCCTTCAAGCACCCAAAACTCCCAATTCTAGAAGGGATTGCTCCCCCGACCATTCTGGCATGCACCCCACAATAGTCAACCCCGCAATAATCAACCCCATAATAATCGACCCCACAAAAACTTCCCCTACGAAAACTATCCGCCGAAGAATACCCCTCTAAGGTACCCTCGCGACCCCAAAATCAACGGTCTTTGGAGAGACGATGTAGAGGATGTATACATTGTTTCGGGAAAGGGCAAACGAGCCAAAGAGATCGATCACCTTACTCGATCTGGACGCCCCTACCAAAATCCGAACAACACAACAAATAATCCAACAACAAAGGACCAAGTCGTCCCAGACGTGGATGGTCAACCCCGGCTTCCCGATAACTGGATCCTTAAGCAACTACAAAAGCCAAGGCCAAAATATCCATTTGGCCACTGATTGCCACATCCTTCGAACACCGGCAGCCTTTGCTTCAAGCTTTGGGGTTGTTGATAGTGCCCTCTACCTCCTCTCCTGAAGAAGTAGTAGCTCACTTGACCAGGGATGTCCCTGATCTGAACAACCTGATCATCTTCTCCGACGAAGATATCCCTCCGTTCGGAGCCAACCATAACTTGGCCATATACATCACTGTGCAGTGCCTGAAGAAGAAAGTACTCATGGTCCTGGTGGATGACGGATCTGCAGTCAACGTCATTCCCCTCAAAACGACACATAAACTGGGTATCAAGGAGGCTGACTTGATCCCGACTAATCAAGGAGTAGGCGCCCATGACGGCACTCGTTGAAATACCCACCCTTTTAGAGACCCGTTGACCAGCGTTGACTGACCTTGGGAGCGGTAATAGTCCTTAGAAGTGCGTATCAAAGTCATCATGTGCTTTGATTCAGGAGTGGTACTCGATAGAGTAGAGGCTACTCGATCGAGTAGCTTAGATACTCGATCGAGTAGGTGGGCCACTCGATCGAGTAACGGGTTTTCAGCGAGGGTTTATAATCGTGTTTTGTTAAATCCGCAAATCATTTTCGCCTCATTTCTTCAGATCCTTAGGTCGCCTCCTTCCCTTCCCTTCACCATATAACCTCCATGGAAGCCTTTGAAGGTTCTTGTGCCTTAGGAGAGCATAGCTTGGGTCGGGTAGCGGTCTTTTGCCAGGTTTCCTCTCGTAGGTATGTCGTCATTATCATTCGTATCCTCGTCTTTGCAGTTAGGGTTTGCTTGGTAGTGATAGGTGGTTGTGTTTTATATATAGGTGTTGCTTGGTTGCTGGATATTGCGTGTGTGGACATGGAATGGTTGCAGTTGCTTAAAGGTAGGTTCGCCTACTCAGTCTCTGTGGATGGTCTAGTGTGTCGGTTGTTGTGTCGTGGTTGTTGTGTTGTAGTTGTTTTTGTGTGGCAGCATATATGCGGTAGTCGGTTGGTGTATGCAGTTTGTTGGTTGTTGTTGTATTGCAGTTGTCTGTGATTGTTTGTCTCTGGTTCTCGAGGTGCGTCCTCGGCTGAGTGGAGTCACTTGCGGGAGTGGCTTCACGCCCTAGTTTCGCCCTCCGTTGAACCCGCCACGGGAGGGGATGTGCACATTAATGGGACAGGGTTATCGCTCGGTATGATGAGCGGGGATTTGGTGGGTACGGCTGCGGTCCCCCACTGGCCGGGCTGGTCCAGTGGACAGTCGGTGACGGAGATTGATTGGGGTGGGTGTGATTGTATGTGACTAGTTGTGTTTGTAACGTGTTGATAATTGTTGTTGATTCAGGTTGAGTCTTGCCTCGGTTACTGACCTTGTGTGGTTGTCTTATTTGTTTATGTGTCTGTCGTGATCCCTTATGGTGAGCAGTTAGTCTTAGCAGGTGTTGAGGTTGTTGATAGCTGGAGTCCTGGCGGGGATGAGTCCTCACGAGTTTTGATAGAGATAGCGTGTAGCTGACGAGTTGTAACTTTATTTCGTTAAGTTGGTTGTAATGCTTGTAAAATAACTATAATTGTTCTTTTATCGACTTTTGATGATTACTTACCTCGGGCAACCGAGATGGTAACGCCCTTATATGCTAAGGAAGGCCTAGTTAAGGCTCCTCAGAATATGGGGGTGTTACAAAGTGGTATCAGAGCGACGATTTTGGACCCTGTAACTAATGAACCTAATGAACGTAGCGAGTCTAATAAAATGAACCTGGTGTATGTGTAATGGGGGCCCCAGCTGATGCTAGGTTTTGGGTGAGTAGGCGCCCTCATTTCAAAATCTTTGCCCCATTGTACTTAAGCCAGTCACTGGGTATGGAAATGTGGAGTCCGTGAGTATGTGCTTAACGTGAATGTGAATTGCGTTGGAACTATCCGTGGTTGAGTCTTTGTTAAAGTTGGTATAGGCATGATAGTTGCGTTTGGATTGTGTATGGTGAAGTTTTGGTAGAATTAGTGAGCTTATGCGATGAATATGAAAAACGTAAAAGGCTTTATTTAATAGAAATGCGTGAAAAGTGTGAAAGTGTATGTTGTAATATGAAAGTGATCATGTTGGTGTTTGCTTAAGGTTGTTAGAAATGGTGATCCCATATAAGTTTATAAGTCCTACCATAGCTATAATGATGACAGTTAAAGAAATGTTGAGTTATGATGTGAGAAATAGCCAATAGTGATGCATTTGTGCAATGTTTAATGGCTGAAAGTTTCCGTTTACGTGGTGATTAATTTGTGTAGAATGGCCTGTTTATGTTGAACTGGAACATGATAGTAATACACTTGGATGACATGTGGGGATTTATCGTTAATTATATGTTTTCATTAACGTGAGAATAAGCTGATAGCCATGCGGTAAGACGAGTTTAGATATGATACAATGACATAATTGTGTACATGAATGACTCAGTAGCAGGTAAACCATGTAATGTGCAGTTGTTGTAGCGTAATACGATATGAACCTTGTCTGATGAGACGGTGTGATATGTTTGAATAAAAATGGTGATATAGAAGTGAGTACGATAACCAGTGATGAATTCCGAACTTAGTTTGGAATCGACACGCGAAATTGTTTTTGCAGGAATCTTCAATTAATTTCGTATTTCTGACCGAGTACTCAACCTTACTTGACCGAGTGCGAGTGCTTACTAGACCGAGTAGACCACACTCGAACTAGTTAGGAAGCTATGACGTCGGAATGTAGAAATTTTCTGCAGATACTCGACGAAATAGCACCTACTCGATCGAGTAGAGGGCACTCGATCGAGTACCCTAGGCACTCGATCGAGTAGGCTATAGTACAGAGGCTCTTACGGGTTTCATAAAACCCTTGTTTTTCCTCATTCTTCTCATTCTTTCTTCTTTATTCGAACCCTAATCTCCTATATCCGTCAAAAACTCTCATAATCTTGTGGTGGTGGTGATTAATTTGGGTTGTTTTTCCTTGTTTAATTGCATCCTTTTTCTTTCCATCTAATCAAGGTATAAATTTCTTCCCTATTTACATGTTTTATCACTTTGAACCTATTAGAATGATAGAATAGTCCGAAAATTTCGATTCATATGGACAAAAATTGTTTGTAATTGTTGTAATGTGATTCATATGCTTCCCTTTCATGATTATTGATGTTAATTGTGCTAAAAATAGAGTAGAAATTGCAAAATTGGGGGCGAACTTTCTAGTGTTTGCAAAATCAAAATTGATTTTTGGTGGTTTTCTACATGTTGGATGATGAAATTGAGTACTATATGTTACATATGTTATGTTAGAAGATGGATTTTTGTAATTTTCACCTTAAAACTTGCCTTAAAACTCCGTCTTAAAAGTGCCCCAAATTGAAATTCGTTTTCTATGACTAAGGTTTTGTGTTGGATATGAATGTATATGCAAGATTTAAACTTTTAATATGGTAATGGTGATGTTAATTGTCGATGAATGTGTCCAAATCGTTACAGCTGTAGAGACCGTCTAACTAGTCTAATTGAGTTGTTTGCTTCTAATGTTGAAGGTTGATGATGACATGTTTTAAGTTGCCTTTCTATGAACATATATGAATATTTTACATGTTATCAAGTATTTATATGGGGTAACATTTGAGCCATGCCATGATAGCCGAATTGGTCGAGTAGATTATGTTTATCATGTTAAACCTTTCACAGTCATGAGGTAGTCTGAATGCTATAAACTGAATTTATAGATCAAATTGGGAATTTGTTGGTGAAAGTGTGTACCTAGATGATTATTCAATGCTCAATTTGTACAAATTATGTGTTTTAAGTGCCTATGCAAGTTTGTTTAAACCGTATGCTGAAACAGATGCCGAGACTAAACATAGGGACCCGTCAGAGTAAGAGGGGGAGGGCTTCACAGCCCGAAGTTGGGGAAGGTAGTGGACCCGTGGTACCCGCTGTACCAGAATACCCTTCGGTGGTGTTTGTGGACTTTAAACAGAGAGAGAGATTTGTGGCGTTGCAAAAACGCAAAATGAGACCCACCCGTTGTGTGGATACCACACTTCTTGATGACTTGGGAATTGAGACGGATCTCCGTCACATCTTTGAGACTTTGGGATTTATGGGGTTGTATCGGTTGAGGAAGCATTCCTACCCTTTTCTGACTTTGGAGTTTATGAGCTCGTTTAATTACGAGCCAGCTGCACAAACTGTTGAGTTCCGTCTTATGAACACGAGTTTCGTGTTGACTATAGACCTTTTTGCTTCTCACCTTGGGTTGGCCAAGCCTCCCAAGGATTCCATCAGTGAGATTCCATCTGAGTGCGGTGTTTGCCGCCTTATGCCTTGTCTTTCCGGAAAGTCAGCTCCCACCTCCAGCAACATGTTGATTAATGATGTTCAACATGTTACTTTGAGGATCTTTCTTCGTTCTATTTCGAACCTTCTTTATGAGAGGCCGGATATGAGTAAGCTGAACAATCATGAACTGTTGCTTTTAATGTCTTATCTGAACCCGGAGCGGACCGAGAGGGTGGTCTTCAATGCTCCTGTTGATCGGAGCCATTTGGTGTTCACAATTAAGCATATGTGGTCGTTGGTCAATGGTCGATACAAAACACAATTTATACTTCACAAACAACTCTACAATTAGTAAAGAGGCAAGTAAAGGTCGGATCCCAAGGGACGGGTATTGAAATGAAGATTCTATTGTAACTAGTGGTGTCTAGGGGTGTCACAAATTGGGTTGATGTAGAAGGTTACTAAACTAAGATAGCAATGAAAATAAACTAACAAGGTAAATGAAATAAGGGTGTAAACAATTGATTAAAAGCACTAGGGTGTCATGGGTTCATAGGGGAATCATGGGATATGATCATACAAACATGTTCTCAAATTATAAGCAAGCAATTATTGTTGTGATGGATTGAGTTGGGTTATATCTTACAATCCTAGGAAAGTTTGGGTCCCGGAGCCGAATCTCTTGGATTGTACAACACCTACAAGTCGACTTAATCTTCCCTACTTAACACATGCATGGTCTAACAAGACTCGAGTTGGGTTATGTCTTACAAGTCAAGTTGAAAGGATAGAAGATGATAGTAAATGCAAGGATTCATAGGCTTAGCATTTCATCAAATATAACATGTGCATGTATTAAGATCAAAACAAGCAAGCAAATAAGATATGAAAGCATATTAATTTAAGCATGAATCATTCCCCATGTTGGTTTCCCTAATCACCCATTAAACCCTAGCTAAGAGACTACTCACTCATTATCATATTGATCATGCTAGAAAGGTTGTCAATCATACTAACATAATGAAACATGATGAATAAATGAAAGTAATTAGCAATAATTAAAAAGGGATTAAGAGATTATACCTACTAATGATTCCAATAATAAAGCAAGAATAATAGAAGTACTTGAATCCTAGATTGAGAGGTTGTCAATCTCCCAATAATAACCCAAATAATCTTCAATTACCCAAAATAAAGTAAGAACAAGAGAGAGATTAAAGAACTAAAACTTGGATTAAAACTTGATTAATATTTGATTACAATATTGAAGAGAGATTTGATTGATATTAACTACACTAATTATTGATAAGAAGAACATGCTCCTCTAATTAGACTAATGGGGTATTTATAGTGAAAATTAGGGAGGATGCATTAGGGTTAACTAAGGGCTAAACTAGTAATTACACTTTTTAAGTTGAGCAAGGAGCCTCCAGGATTATCCGAGAGAAGGGCTTCTCTTATCGATGCTTGAGGAATGAAAACGTCTTTGTCTTTGTGATCCGTGCGGATGGGAGTCGGGGCGGCCGGATCTGGGCGAGGAATCCGAGCGGATTCTTGGGCAAGACGCTCGGATCGGCGACGGGGAATCCGAGCGGATTCCCTTGCGGGACGCCGATTAGGCGAGGACGGACGGATTCTCTACAATCCGTTCGGATTGTAGTTCAAAGACTTTCCTTCTTCTTTTTTTCCCTTTTCTTCATGAATTCCTTGGGGATTTCCTTGGGGACTCAAGGATCCTTTTCTCAACAATGCTCTTCTACTATGCTATGTACAAAGGCCTTCTAGTCTTGTCTCTCCTTGATGCTTGGTCATTGAATATGATCAATTTAGCCTTGTTTTGCCATGAAAATGCAAGATTCTTACTCCTTTCCTACCAAGGGATCAAAATCTCAAAGAATATGCAAAACAAAGAACTAAAGATAAGAAATGACCCAAATAGGCACTAAAAAGCATGGAAACAATGGTAATTTGGGGGCTAAATATGCGCCAATTATGGTCGCATCACCTGTCATGGTGTGTGATAGCCTTGCCTTGATGGCTACTTCTACCACCCGGTACCTGAGTTGTGGTCCTATCGCCACTCGGCTAGCTGAAAAGCTAGCCTCCTTTGAGGTTTCTTCTGAGTACGTGCCTCTATCTACACCGGTGCCTACCATGGACAGAGACTACTACCTCGACCTGAAATGGTTGAGAACTTTAGCTGACGGTAGCCTAGCTTGGAGAGTGTGGGGTATGAGCTGGATGAGGATCCCGGCTCCTGAGCACCTCCCACCGACAGAGCCGTTAGACCCGGTGGTGGTAGCTGTTGACTCTGTTGGGAAATGTGTCCTCAACAATAGTGCGATCACATGATTTAAATATCATTATTTAAATCTCATTACAAGAATACGGAAGGGATGATACATTACATATATAGTCAGCTGGTCCACACATATCAGTAATGATTGGCCACTACTACAATATTAATGAAAGAGAACGGTTATACACCGTTCTTAAAGCTATTTTGGACCGTCCTGTGGCCAAGCGTTCTCTTTTACATAAGAGCACGGTTGAAATAAAGTCAACCCGGTCTCTTTGTAACAACAATCAGAATGGTTGCGCTCCATAACCGTGCTCTTTGATATATCACAGAGAACGGTTATATATAAGAACTGGTCTCTTTGATAAGCAGGTCTCTTTGAAAAGTTGTCGATTGGCGCATTTGTTCTACCTTTTCAAAGAGAACAGTAGATACAACCGTTCTCTTTGTTCCGGTCATGTTTTTTTTTTTAATATTTGTTTTTATTGCAGTAACCCTACACGATTGAATCGTATAACTCATAAGAATTAAACCTGTTGCAATTCAAAAACTCGATCAAGTTTTACGCAACAAAAACCTTCGTATTTAATTTGAACCATTAGAACAAATCCTTGAAAAAAAAAATACAAAGTCCTATCATGTTAAGAGCCTATAAATATCAAAGATACGCTACCATGTGCAAAACATAAATAAAAATCCTTCAATCCTCATCACTTTATCGCATCTAAGTGCGTGCAAATAAATCGAACTTCAAAAACTGTAATCATAATCTTCATCCACCTTTGCTTTTAGCTTAAATTGGAATGTGAATGTAGCCCAAATATTCCGCACCTCGTCAATTTGTTGAACGGTATATGTCTTTGCGGCGTTAAGCATGAACTATACACACACAACACCCAAAATGTAGTTAATATCTTATAAATGATGTGTAAAGTAAAATAATTACCTAAGATGTAATTACGAAAAAACAAACAAGTGCAAATGATTGAAATAAAGAAAAAAAACATACATTTGGGAGAATATTAATATATCTTCCTCTGATGATCTCCAACATATATTAGCAAATATAATATCCGCATAATACGCTCCCAACAGGTTGTTGAGGACACTAAAATAGAAACTCAAAATGAGATATATATATATATTATATCTACTCCCTATAAGAAAAATAATTATTGAAATATACTATTATGATAATAATAAGTATTACAATACTGAAAAGACTAATACAGTATATATTTGGTTGGGGCATATAATATTTGGAAGGAGGCCCATTGGTCATCTGACAGAAAATGCAAGAAACACTGAAAAAATAGCTGGTGTAACTGCTGCCTTGCTGCTGCGGTTTTACAGCATTTGCCAAAACAGAAACAGAGTATTTCGTAGGAAGGTGCAGGGAAAAGATGGTTTTGTCTCGAAGCCAACAAGTATTGACAAAAAAAAAATAGATGGTGTAACTGCTGCCTTGCTGCTATATCTTTTCTTGAAAAAGAACAAGTATTGACAATAAAGAAGATATAATACCTGAATCATTTTCCAAGTAAGTGGTTTTGCCTCAAACCCGGCAAGTGGATCGATAGCGTTTCTTTTCTCGAGGGCCCTATATTTCATTTAAATAAAATAAGTCATCACTTCATACATAATTCAAATCACTAATATCAAATACATAATTCAAAATTTTCTCCTAATGAGTAATGCTTAAACGGGTTCTAGGTCAACAAACATAATAAGAATTATAACAAAGCTAAAACACCAATATGTAGATTATATTATATGGATTGTTAAGTATATGTAATAAGGAAGAGTCTTCTGCACATTTTGCAGGCAATAGGGAAGCAGCTGATAAGCTTCTTATTCAGACGTGTGTTAGGGGAGGTAGTAAATTGGTGTTGTATGTGCAAACATGGTCATGGGCAGGAGACTCGTAATCACCTGTTTTTCAGATGCTTATACTCTCAGGAAATCTGCAATGGGGTATTAAAATGGTCTGGCTTAAGGGGAATTCTCAGGACTAACAGTATATTATGTGTGTTAGCTAGGAACTCTTATAATCGGCATTGGCGAAGTAGCTGGGTGAGTGAGTTGCAGCATAGGAGCAATGATATATGCAATATGGGAGGAGAGAAACGCCAGAATATTTAGGGGGCTTGAGAATGAAAACCTCGTCTCGGATAATCCATGAGATTCAATGGATTGTTAGCATTAGAATGATTCATCAAAATCAATACAATTGATTTTATGTATTATAAAGTCTTCACAGGCATACAAGTGTTATAGATGTGTGAAAGCTTTGACAAATAACCGAACATTTATGTTATTTTAGGCCCTCAAGAAATACTCGTACTATATAATGTGTAACAATCTGCTGAACTAAAAGAATGATGTTATGTAACCAAAGCTTTATAATGAGAACCAAGTGGTGTTAGTCCAGTGGTAGCTGGGTTAAACCTTGAAGCTTGCAGAAATGTAGGAGTTGAGAGGTCCCAGGTTCGACTACCAGCTGGGGCGATGATCACTTGGCCACTGCAGCCCCCGAAGGGGGTGGCTTACATGGTCCATGTGGTGGTGCGGGAATGCATGGGCCCGGGGGGACTCAACCCCCTCGTCATCAAAAAAAAAAAAAAAAAAAAAGCTTTATAATGAGAGTCTCTCAAACTCAACTCTGAAAGCTCCATGTATGTGTAATTTCTACTCTACTGTATGTAGCAACACATTTTTCTATCCTCGATATTTTGTTTATTTTTGCAAAGAATGAGTCCTTAATTATTGCTCCTGAACTAAAGTTCTCATGAAAATACTATAACTGATCATCTCCATATCATCCATTACATCTGACAAATTCACTAAACCCCCATATAGCAACCACCATATCTTCAAAGCCCAAACCCCCTGAAACCGTCTAAAATTATACTCCGTACTCAGTATGACACACCAATCAATACTTTATTAGGAAATGAGAATTTACTAATTCATATAAATTTACTCACAAACACTAATGTATCTGCAAAAATTTAGTTAGAAAAGGACATTACATCTTATACTGCATGGATTTTAAAAGGGATTTTGGCGTATTACTATACATAATCACCTTCTTTATCGGCTTTCACATTCATCATCAACAAACAAATTATGAATATGTCTTGTACAACCGTACAAATAGTAAACCCTAACATCACTAACTAGTCATCTACTGTTTCATTCTTATTCTTAGGAAATTATGACATTATTCTACCATACATTAAATTATTTATACATGGGGTTCCATGTTTAAGCCATGGATAATTGGATATTGTCTTAAAGCTAAAGAATTAACGGGATATTGTCTTAAAGCTAGTACTCGAAACTATTTATACAATTCAATGGTAGAAATTCCAATATATAATCGTTGTGAAAAATTTGATAGTACTCGAAAGTTACGCATATAAAGTGAAGTGAAAATTTGGCTTTTTATTGAACACAAATTCAAGTGATCTATCTCATAACTATATACCAAGAACAATTGATTCCGAATCTCTTTATTTTACATACAAGTATGTATGAGTATAATAAAAAGTGAAGTGAAATATGGTCTTACCAACAGAACGATCGGCAACGATGAAAGGCGTGCACAACGAGGTAGTGGCCAGAGTAGGAGCGACCAGCGACAACCAAGGGTAACGGGTAACTAGGGACAGCAAAGGACGAGACGAGTGTAGGGAAACCAATTCGTGCTAAGGCGAAAGCGATGATGATTGCAGCATTTGGGAGAAATAGAAGTGCAAACGGCAAGTTGAGTAATATTATTAGGGATTTAGGGATTTAGAACTTAGAAGAGAACGATCGGTTATTGTGACCGTGCTGTTTGTTTTTTTTAAAGAGAAGGGTTCCAGTAATTAACCGGTCTCTTTGTTAATTTAAGACGGTTGGTCAACATTAACCGTTCTCTTTGTTAATGTACGAGCACGGTTCGAACAAATAACCGTTCTCTTTTTGAATTCTATATGCGCGCCAAACTAAAAGTAATAAAGAGACCGGTTTCGCTATCAACCGTTCTTTAAGGGGCGTTCTCGAAGCCTTAAATTGTAGTAGTGGGCTGGCTAGAGTTTGACATTACTGTCGTACGACGGTGGTGATCAGTTGATCCCTTGAGGTCACACCTAAAGGACAATTCCCTTAATTGAAAAGGTTAATTAGTTGTATGTCGATACAGATTAATTAATTCCTTAAAATTGAACAAATTATTATAAGAGAGAGAAAAATGACATCTTATTCTAATGTGATTAAATGAGATTTTATTTAGTAATTTAAGAAGTTATATTACTAAAATTAATCGGTGTTTGCGAAACACGCGAGATGAGAATGATAAGTTAGTTATAATTACAAGATATTGTGAATTATACTAACTAGTAATTAAATGACCATTTTATGAGAAAGTAATTTTAAATTACTAGTCAATTTGTTAAATATGATTTATTTAATTTGTAAATGATATTTAATTTGTTAAATATGCGTTTTAAATTGAAACATGACATAAGACATGTCACATGTCACATGACATACAATTGTACAATTGACAAAAATAAAATGGACTCCATATTACACTAGATAAACCGAAATTAGGTGGGAGTTTTAGTGGTTTTTGGTCTTATTCATTTGTCTTATTCATTTGTCCATGACACTTGATAGTGACTTGACAATGACAAAGCCTTACACCATTTGTCTTGTGAAGACAAAAAGGAAAAGAAAAATGGTCTATTATGTGCATATGCCAACCGGTTTTGGTGAGCACAATATAGAGAGTTTTTCTCAAAAATTCATCATTCTCTCATGTTCTAAGAAAACATAAACTTCTCTCTCTTGTTCTTCATAAAATTCATTTTTGTGAATCAAATTTGTATAAATCAAACACTAATAATACTAGTAGTAGTATATGAGTATTAGTAATCAATTTTAAGGTAAACCACAATATAAATATCTAGTACATATTAGTTTGTGGGTTTAAGGGATAGTCTTGGGTGCTACTAATTGGAGGGCTTCCATTTTGAAGTCATGAATGTTCATCCATTAATGGAAAGCTCAAGAACTAACAAGAAGGAGATCTTGTTGGTGCCCAAATAGCCGAAATTTTGATGGTGAGAAATAGATTTTTCCATCTCTTTTATTAAAGTTTGCATGCATAAGATAAGTAATTTATTTTATGACAAAATAAATTTGAAACATATAAGAATATGTTAAGTTATGAGATATAGATTTCTAACAAGCGGTATGAAGAGCACAAGGTTGTTTGCATGCAAATCGGTTATTGTTTTTCCGAGTTATACGATTAACATATAAAACTTATAAATTTGTGTTATTATGATATATCACAAAATTAACTTATGCATGTTAAAGTTTCTGGTCCTAGAATATTTTTAGGATATTTTGGTTAATTTATGGATTTTTATTGTTCATTTTATATAATATTGGCATTAAAATGTGATTTTTATGATAAAAATGTCATTTTTGGACGAAAATTAGCTAAACTTCGAATTTTCCAGTGGTTTTTGGATATGTTTTCACATATATTATTTTTAGATGATCTGGAAATTTTCAAAATTTTTGGAGTTTTATGCTCAAAATATGGATTTTTCATGATAAAAATCGAATTTAAATGAAAATGGGTTAATATGAGATAAATTTCGAATCTGGTCATATAAATTTAGTATGTTGTCACATGCAATTTTACAAGATGTGTGTAAAATAATAGGCAATAATGAAGTCTTCATGCATGATTTATGGATTTTTGATGAAAAATAGCATAAATAGTGACTTAATTAGTGAAAAATTGCTAAAACATACTTCATGACTAAGGAAAAACGTCACATGTTGCATTTTATTATCTTTTTAAGATCTAAAATTGAAAAGTTGATAAATATAATTTTTCTCATGTTTTTATGATTATAATTGATAAATCCGATAAACCGCAACATTGTTTTTCCCTATAACTTTCGAAATTTTTAACCTAAGTTTTTGAACATTATGAGTGTCATGGTATTTTTCCATAATGTTAATAAGTTTAAATTTCAAATTTTGAATTTATTTGAAATTTTTGTGATTTATTTGAAGTTTATAGCATTTTATTGTATTTTTGGGTCCATTAATGAACAATTTTAAGAAATATGAGTTAATTATAGTCAAATAGTTAGTGAAGACTACTTTTGAGTCCTAAGAGGTTAGGGTAATTAACTTGTGCATAAATATGAATTTATGTAATTTTTGTGATTATAAAACGTTGAATCACGCAAATCCGTAAAAACCGTGTAATATACGATATTGGCTCCTTAAAGGCGATTTAGCATAAAATTGGGCATGTTCATACATATTATAATGGTGCATTTTATTTATGATTGTCATAATTTTATTTTATGTAATTTTGAATTATGTAATTTTTACTTAGTATGGCCTTAGTTTTTAATTGGTATTACCCAAAATGTATGGGAATATCGATTCGGTTGTAATTTATTGTGATCTCGTATCACCGTTTTGTAATTTAATAGATTTATTTTATTTTAATGTATAATAGGAAATTATGTAATTTGTTTTGTAATTTATTTATTCCGGAGTTCCTTGAAGACGGTGTCATTCAAGATGGCGATACATAAAGACGGTGTTACCTCGAGATGCGTGCCACAACCGAAGTTCAATGGACCAATGGAGTTGGTTTCCGAATATGTAATAGTTAATTAGATTTTCTATTTTAGGAAGGCCATACTAGGATTTAATTTATGCTTTGCATTTTATTTATATGTTGCATATGCATCGCTAAATCGCCATAACTAAAACATGCATTATCTTTTTTATCGAGTTTATCGACCGTGTCAATTACAATTATCGTAGTTCACCGCTTTAGTTCACTTAAAACGTGATAGATAATAAATTGACATGACCTCTCGCTAAAATAATCAATTGAGACAAAGCCTTACCAAAAAGTAGAAACCATGAAAACCTATTTCGTGAGGTAGTGCACTCGGCCACACCGGGGTACAAACCTTGTTACGTAGGGGAAGTGGGTGATAAATGTCTATCCACCGAATTCATATTGATAAGGGTTTCATCGGCCACACCGTGCCCAAGTTAATGTGGGTTTGGATCATGGACACATTTATTCAAAATTTGGATTGAACTCAACAAACGTTTTTCGATAAGGGTTTTATCGGCCACACCGTGCCCTTGTTGGATGTGTTTTGGGCTAAAGATAAATGTTAATGTAATTTTATCGACCAAGAGTTCTAAAAGTAGAATCGATTAAAGAGTTAATCCACCGAGTTATATTGATAAGGGTTTCATCGGCCACACCGTGCCCAAGTTAATATGAATTTGGATCTTGGAATCATTTATCATAGTTGGGTAGAGGTCACTATGAAAATGCTTTACTTGTTATTTACAAGTATTATTATAACGATAAATGTTTTGTTTTGTTTTCATTATTCCGTTATCATATTGTTCTATTTCTTTACCACAATTCATATACGATATCATTTCGATTTTTCAAAATCTCCATTAAAACATCGTAACTAAAGACAAATATGAATTTGCTTCTAAAACCTCAAATGAACCATTGCTAAGGATCTCTTTTAAAGAGTATAGATAAAAGTTATTCATTATCAAACAGGTTTTTGATTCTTGACTAACACATCTACTTACAATGAATTGTTTCTAATTTTGGTAACTAGATTTGTTGGAAATCAAAATTGACCAAAATAACGCAACCACTTCAATGAAAGTTTTAAGACTAAAACGAACAAATGAAGAGTAATCTTCATGAATTCAATTTTGCTTCTCAAAGCAAAGACTCATTGAAATGAGTGGGAGCATTCTCTTAAACCGTTAAGATGGGATGAGGTTCAAAGAAGTAAAAATAGAATGGAATTGATACAAGGTAATGTTAAAAGTAAAGTTGTTGAAAATGACGATACTAAACCTATCAATCCCGACCGATAAAGTTTCCATTGTCTTAAATGTTGGACACAAGAAAGGAAACTACCCCAAATTATTAAAGAATCAACAAATTAGTTGTGGGACATCTAATAGGATCTTCTTCTTTAAATGTTTATATGATTGACATAAATCTTGCTAAAACTACTTCGTCAATATTAGAAACCAGTGGAGGTTTTCATCATTATGTTTGATACATAGAATGATTGGAATATGACGACTATCAACAATGAAGTCGAGAGATAGAGTCATTGTGTACTAAATCTAGTTTTCGGGTTTGGAGTTGTACTTAATTGTGACTATTAAGTACATAAACTCTAAATAAGAATACAAACTTGTTAAAGATACAAAAGAGGTTTCACTTTTGTCACCCTATACACCACGATTTGATGTATGGCTAGCCCATTATCAAGGTGATTATATTCTAAACCAAACTAGAATGATATATCATGAAGATGATGCAAGACTCAAATTGGTAACCCAAGATTAAACCTTAAATTCTGGAATGATTAACGCAAAGAGTTATCGAGTACTCTTGAAACCATTAGATCTTATGGTTTATGCGTATCTTGTATTCAAAGCAAGATATCTCGTGCTTTTTTGGTTGAAAAGGAAATCGAGGTTGTAAATCATTGATTCAAAAGAGGTTGATCATTTTCTTTTACCAAAGATTTAGGTTGACACTAATGTGTTCACTTAATAAGGTAAATAGAGAAATCTTTGAAGAAGTTCAAAAGTTCAAAGAAGCACGATTTAGTCGTGATGGGATTATCAAAGTGAAGACTTTGATATAAGCCAAAGGAAATGTAATATAGTATCACAAGTTAATCTCTCTTAGCACGCATTATGGAATAATGTGTGATTGGATAAAGAAATCAAATGCTATTCGATATGGTTTGAACTTCAATCAAGTCACTTTGAGTTACTTGATCCTTTTGGGGATTTTTATCAGTTTGTCTAAATTATTTTTCCACTAAAACTAAAACGAATCATAAGAGATATGATATGGTAAGGTACCATGTTTGTAAGTTTTCACAAGAAACAAATGCTCATTCTTCCCTTTCAATTATCACGAGTACGACGGGTTTGCGGCTCGTGAAGCTGTCTTTCTAAAATACAAGTTTATTTCTAGAAGACAAAGTGGGAGAAATTATTCAAGAGCCACAAAGAATGTTATGTCGCAAGAAACTGGTCTTTCTTGGCTACATGAGACGTTTTATGTACAATGTTTCTTCAAAACCTAGGAGGTTAAAGTCATCATTTGTTAAAAATGATGAATTGATTCTACTTTTAAGAAAGTAAAGAGCTTACAACTTACAAACAACTTAGAAAAAAACTTGTTTGATTCAAGTTGATTACTTCTGGAAAGTAATAAACATATGACTTACATGAGAGTGTCTAAGTCACAACTCAATACAAGGCTTAGAACCATGAAAATCCGAAATAAAAAGGCTTGATTAGTGACAAAGGGTTTTTGCACTAATAAAGAAAGATTTCAAAGCTTGATTGGTTGCAAAGGGTTTTGCACTAGTTGAAATGCTTAAGTCTATTTGGATCTTCTTAGGGATTGTGTTCCATTATTATGAAATACATAGCGAGTGAATCTAAAACCCACTTCTTCAATTAGAAGGAATGTATTCAATACATGTTTTGAGTTTTGTAGATTCTTGCAATCCTAAGATAATGTGCAACTTAAGAGATGATCTTAAGTAGGACATCAATGAGTCAGAATCAATGTTTTGATCATGTTATAAAACTTTTCTCGATAAGTCGAGAAGTTGTGTTTATACATGGAGTTTAGTGGGAGTTACGAAAATGTTAATTAGTCTTATATGTGAATGACATATTGATCATTGGGAATGATTTAAGACTTTTGGAGTATTATAAAACATCTTTAATATCCAGATTTATGAAGATAAATCCACATGATATTAGCGTCAATAAGAAGTCTTATGTTGATAAGATTCATGACTAGTTCAATTAAATTGAACATATTTGATTGATTCCATTTGCTTCCGCTGCCGGATCAATTAAATAAGTAATGATGTATAACACTTCATATGCTTTGAGTATGATGAATTGTTTTAAAATCGAATTTAAGTAATCTTTACCATGTAAGCCATAAAGATTACCCTTAAGAGCTTGCAGAAGCATTAAGGAAGTAAAGAAAAGTGTTTATGATGCAATTTTTGTGTAAGGGTGTTACACAAATGACAATTGACAATTGAGATTGCGCATGGTTTCCGACAAAACCATAATCAAAACACATCAGGATGGTTAAGATACCATTGTGGTTATGTTATTTAAGAAATAGATTTTCTAGAATCGTTCTAGGCAATAAAGAACAATGAGAAATATTTACAACGGAAATTGAGTACACTTGCAAACATGAGATGTGCAAGAAGAATGAGTCCTGCACACCTGTGAAAACAGTGGGAGCTATTCTAAGGCTAGAGGACCTATGTCTTGATTGGATCTCGACACATACTCAGAAAGTTTTGTGATGCAAATGTATACATTACAAAGGAAAACGAGTATGTAGTAAGGTTGAGTAAGGTACAAGAAGTTGATAAAACCTACTAACCAAAGCCTTCTCATAGGCTAAACATGATGAGTCATGTCATTTTAATTGAATTGAAATGAACAACTACATACAAGATCAAATTAGATTATAGAACATAAAATAGTAATCGGGCATTGACTATTCATATGTGATAATCGCATTTGTCGTTCGAGTTTTACTTTAAAACTCTTTTATTATACTTTGTTACATCCAAACGGGTTGTAAAGACAATTGAACCCCGTTAAAGTGAACACGGATTAGCATTGTATTCGCCCATAGTCACTTACATGAGGTGACGTCTCGAAGTGACTAGAGTGTGATGCGATTGATGGCAAGTTCAAGTGCCATAGAGTCATGTGAGATGACTAGTCGATCACATAGGCAGACTGTTAGGAACACTTTGTCGGGCAGTGACCGCTTATAGAGTTCTGGCAAATTTATATAGCTTGGTCGTGGCGAGAGCTACTATAGTATTCTAATGAGTCGATTCTTTTGACTAAAGACTATTCGCCTAAGGTGGCACAGTTTCAGATTAACTTTGATTTGTGTTACTACGACCTTCGTAAATGGGGTCAAATGGGCATATTTTGGGTTATGATGGCTGTGGCTAGTCGAAGGGAATAAGTGAAATAGGAATTGTCCACCCCCTTGTCAGGGTTAAAACAATATCTCAGGGCCACTCGAGGAGTAATGAACTGGAAATGCGTGGCCACGCTCGGAAGGTATCTATGATAGATAAATCCGGTCAATCAGTTATTCTCCAGATCGAGGAAACCACTCTCGATATGATCACTTGCAAGTACGACCCGAAAGACACCTTGCATTGAGTGTAAGATAGTAATAGGACAAGAGAATTGGTGAGGCACACTTGTCGAGGACAAGTGGGAGATTTTTGGGAAATGTGTCCTCAACAATAGTGCGATCACATGATTTAAATATCATGATTTAAATCTCATTACAAGAATACAGAAGGGATGATACATTACATATATAGTCAACTGGTCCACACATATCAGTAATGATTGGCTGGCTAGAGTTTGACATTACTGTCGTAAGACGGTGGTGATCAGTTGATCCCTTGAGGTCACACCTAAAGGACAATTCCCTTAATTGAAAAGGTTAATTAGTTGTATGCCGATACAGATTAATTAATTCCTTAAAATTGAACAAATTATTATAAGAGAGAGAAAAATGACATCTTATTCTAATGTGATTAAATGAGATTTTATTTAGTAATTTAAGAAGTTATATTACTAAAATTAATCGGTGTTTGCGAAACACGCGAGATGAGAATGATAAGTTAGTTATAATTACAAGATATTGTGAATTATACTAACTAGTAATTAAATGACCATTTTATGAGAAAGTAATTTTAAATTACTAGTCAATTTGTTAAATATGATTTATTTAATTTGTTAAATATGCATTTTAAATTAAAACATGACATAAGACATGTCACATGTCACATGACATGCAATTGTACAATTGACAAAAATAAAATGGACTCCATATTACACTAGATAAACCGAAATTAGGTGGGAGTTTTAGTGGTTTTTGGTCTTATTCATTTGTCTTATTCATTTGTCCATGACACTTGATAGTGACTTGTTGGTGCCCAAATAGCCGAAATTTTGATGGTGAGAAATAGATTTTTCCATCTCTTTTATTAAAGTTTGCATGCATCAGATTAGTAATTTATTTTATGACAAAATAAATTTGAAACATATAAGAATATGTAAAGTTATGAGATATAGATTTCTAACAGACTCCGATGAGGAGGAGGAGGATGATGACGTACCTCGACAGTTGCAGACATACCTCATTGATGACACGGTCCTTCAGGTGATGCCCGAGCCGAAGAAGGGGGAGAACGTGGCAGCGGTGGAGGAGAGACCCAGGTTGGGGAGAGGACCTCGTCGTGTGAGGGAGAGGACAGCTGAGACCAGACCACGGCCAGCAGCACCACCGCAGCAGCACCCTTTTCCTTGTTACCCCTACCTCGACACCCCAGAGACGCGTTCGAGCTACTTGGCAGAGAGAGTGTCATCCACTTTGACACTCCGGAACATGCATGAGATGGCGTATGCTCAGGGGATTAAGACAGAGGAACCACATCCAGTGTGGTGGAGGGGAGTTGGGGACTATAGTGGGGTTTTCCACTCTTACGGGGTGGACCAGACAGCTTGGGGGACACCTCAGTCCTTTGCTTTTGGTTGCTTGACCCCATGGTATGTGAGTCCTGGAGCTGGGGCAGGGGTTGATGCGGGTATTGGGTCTTCGGGAGCAGGCGCCTCGGGAGGAGATGGTGGTGGAGATGAGATGATGGATGAGCAGCAGCAGCAGTAGGAGTGATACTCCTTTTTCCTTCTTTTTTTTATGGTCGATGATGTTGGATGATGGTAGTCGTTCTTAGTTGGAGCTTTTATTTTGGTTTGTATGGATGGCCATAAGGCCGGATTTGCTTAGCTTGAACTTGTTTACAGGATTTTGGGGGTCGGGTTGTCATCCCGACTCGCGCGTATGTGACGTTTTATATATATATATATATATATATATGGTGTTATGACAGGAATTTCTAAGGTTTTGACCTGTGGTTACTCGACAGAGTGCCCCACACTCGGTCGAGTAGCTGCAGGTGTGACAGGAATGGGGTATTCTGATCTCAGGGCTACTCGATCGAGTAGCCAAGACACTCGATCGAGTAGCGGGCACTCGATCGAGTACCCTATATACTCGATCGAGTAGCACCGTTACAGGAACTTTTCGTAAAACTAAAATTGTTTAATGGTTATATAATTACATGTTTGGTGTTTAACATGGTTGTTGATGATTAGTAACATGTTTGAACCGTTAATTTCATATGTTGGAAGTCGTGTTTGGATTTTAGATGCGGATTCATAACAAATAGTGGAGTAGTAATTGTTTCTTATTGCATTCATTTTACATCCGTAATGTCTACTAATTATATTTCACCGGAGATGTGTCCTTCCATATACAAATACAAATGATATATACATGCATTCTTGACGGTGTCTAGTTATTCGAATATGGTTGCATACGTTTTTATGGTTTAATGGTTGTCTAATTAATGAGTAATGTCAATAATGAATGATATGGGTTAGATATATGTGTCAAGACGTAAGTAGTACATAACATGTGTAGTGATTTGGTGGTGAACTTTGGGGACGAAGTTCCTTTTAGAGGGGAAGAGTAATGTCGCAAAATAAAAAGGCCGATATTGCAATTATTTTGTTGTTTGTTTATAAGGTTTTCTATTACTTTGGTTACATTTCTTGTATGAAGTTGTAATTGTTTGCATTGGGTCGTTGAGTAATTCGTGTGTCGAAGTGAAAGTTGATAGTATATTTTAAAAGACGGTCATAAAGAGATAGTTATGATGTCATGTGTTGGAATAGAATCGCGTTGTTGAGTAACATGGTGGTATAGTCATGCTGCGTGTTGATATGAGACATGTTTCGTGTTGATGGTTGTTGCTAGTGAAAGGGTAATCTCGTAATGTGTTGGGTAATCGTTGGTTGTGCCGGTTCGTGTTGTGAGGTTGGTATTTAAAGTGGTAGCTTGTAGAGGTCGATCTATATGGAGCGTTAGACAGTTGATGATGATGACATGGGGGATGGTATTTCCGGGGAGTAGTGACCTATGTCGAAAGAGTACTGATGTCGTTTTGTTTCCGTATCATGTGCCTTGGTTGGGTTAGTTCAACTTCGGGGACGAAGTTCTTTTTAAGGGGGGAATACTGTAATACCCGCCCTTTTAGAGATCCGTTGACCAGCGTTGACTGACCTTAGGAGCGGTAATAGTCCTTAGAAGTGCGTACCAAAGTTATCCTGTGCTTTGAGTCAGGAGTGGTACTCGATAGAGTAGAGGCTACTCGATCGAGTAGCTTAGATACTCGATCGAGTAGGGGCCACTCGATCGAGTAGGTGGGCCACTCGATCGAGTAACGGGTTTTCAGCGAGGGTTTATAATCGTGTTTTGTTAAATCCGCAAATCATTTCCGCCTCATTTCTTCAGATCCTTAGGTTGCCTCCTTCCCTTCCCTTCACCATATAACCTCCATGGAAGCCTTTGAAGGTTCTTGTGCCTTAGGAGAGCATAGCTTGGGTCGGGTAGCGGTCTTTAGCCATGTTACCTCTCGTAGGTATGTCGTCATCATCATCCGTATCCTCGTCTTTGCAGTTAGGGTTTGCTTGGTAGTGATAGGTGGTTGTGTTGTATATATAGGTGTTGCTTGGTTGCTGGATATTGCGTGTGTGGACATGGAATGGTTGCAGTTGCTTAAAGGTAGGTTCACCTACTCAGTCTCTGTGGATGGTCTAGTGTGTCGGTTGTTGTGTCGTGGTTGTTGTGTTGTAGTTGTGTTTGTGTGGCAGCGTATATGCGGTAGTCGGTTGGTGTATGCATTTTGTTGGTTGTTCTTGTATTGCAGCTGTCTGTGATTGTTTGTCTCTGGTTCTCGAGGTGCGTCCTCGGCTGAGTGGAGTCACTTGCGGGAGTGGCTTCACGCCCTAGTTTCGCCCTCCGTGGAACCCGCCACGAAAGGGGATGTGCACATTAATGGGACAGGGTTATCGCTCGGTATGATGAGCGGGGATTTGGTGGGTACGGCTGCGGTCCCCCACTGGCAGGGCTGGTCCAGTTGACAGTCGGTGATGGAGATTGATTGGGGTGGGTGTGATTGTATGTGACTGGTTGTGTTTGTAACGTGTTGATAATTGTTGTTGATTCAGGTTGTGTCTTGCCTCGGTTACTGACCTTGTGTGGTTGTCTTGTTTGTTTATGTGTCTGCCGTGATCCCTTATGGTGAGCAGTCAGTCTTAGCAGGTGTTGAGGTTGTTGATACCTGGAGTCCTGGCGGGGATGAGTCCTCATGAGTTTTGATAGAGATAGCGTGTAGCTGACGAGTTGTAACTTTATTTTGTTAAGTTGGTTGTAATACTTGTAAAATAACTATAATTGTTCTTTTATCGACTTTCGATGATTACTTACCTCGGGCAACCGAGATGGTAACGCCCTTATATGCTAAGGAAGGCCTAGTTAAGGCTCCACAGAATATGGGGGTGTTACACTCGTCGTAAGGTCGGAGGCCTCATTACCCTGACCATCGCAACGGGACCCCTGGAAAGACAAGCCAGTTTTCAAGTGGTCGATATCGACGCCTCATTCAACATGCTTCTAGGGCGCCCCTTGATTTATGCCGCCAAGGCCGTCACCTCAACCCTTCATCAGAAAATCAGGGTCCCCTTCAACAGGAAAACAATCACAAACCCTACATCCCCGATTAAAGCTATCATGAAGAAGGGAATAGTCTCCCAGATCATTGAGGAGGACGACAACGAAATGTGGGGATTCCAATCTGTGAATGCCCTAACCGATGAATAAGCACCTTTTATTTGTGATCCGTTCTCGAACCTCACAGTCAACCGCATCTTGATGCGCCAGGGTTATTTCCTGGGCCTACCTCTCAACCCTCTAAAGAGCACCTTGCCTCCCATGAAGTAGGCCAAAGTCCCCAACATCCCCTTCGGGCTAGGCTACGAGCCGACCGATGAAGACATTCGGGAAATGGGTCTCCTAGTAAGGAAACGCAAAAGGCAAGGAGTCATCCTCCGCCCCTTCCACTTGACTCTCCATGGATACTTCATCCCCGAAGGAGAATTTGAGCTCTACAACGGCTTCCCTGAGCTAATCTATGACCCCGTAGCAAAGGTCAAGCATCTGGATGTACAGGTCTTTCAAGACTGCTACTTCATTCCCGACAACACCAAAGCTACATCAACCAAATCTGAATCAACCCCTTGCCTAGACGGGCAAGCCGTGAGTCTCCTCTTCGGAGAAGACACCATCAAGCACCTCAACTATGAGGACATCACCAACATTGCTCTCAAAGACAACTAGTTCGATCCTACTGCCTTAATCTCTAATGCTGACCCAGAGAAAGCGACCCAAGGCCGGAGGAAGACTGTCAAGTGGACCGATCGTCAAGGCCACATTCTCAAGATCACAACTGGAGAAGGCCTCATGTTCATAGAGGGAAGTGAAGACGGGACTGGGTCTGAGTCTGAGTCTGATGACAATGTGAGTCAGAGCCTGTCTTAAGTCCTAGCGCTCCCGATGCCCCGGTTAAAGTCCCTTTTCCACTGTTTTATCACAAACTCGTGGCTGCCTCAGAGGCTGAGTCAACTATGGTCACCCCCACTCCCGCAGAAGGTAGAAACCTGGAGCTTGTTCCAGGGGCCACCTCCTCTACGATGTCGCCTCTGACTGCCAATGAGATGTCTGTCCTATCCGAGCTTTTCGCTCAGGTCGACTTAATGATTACTAAGTTTGCTTACGACTCGTCTCAATTTAACTGCAATGCAATTATGATGAATATGAGGAATTTGACTTAAGTGACTACCCACCTCACCTAGCCAAGGAACTTGACAAACGAGAAAATAGGACACCCATTATTGAGGGGACATAACCCATCAACGTAGGGACCGACGATACACCTCAAGAGCTTAGGATAGGGACCACCCTTGACCCCTCGGAAAGACAGCAATTCATCAACCTTTTGCACGAATACAAGGACGTGATCGCATGGTCCTACAAAGACATGCTTGGGATCGACAGAGAGATTGCAAAGCGTCGGATACCCATTAAACCCGGAGCTAAACCCGTGAAACAATTCAATGCCGGCTTCATCAAAGTTTCCGAATACTCTGACCGGGTGCCCAACATAGTCCCTGTACACAAGAAAGACGGGAGAATTCGGGTTTGCGTCGACTTCAAGGACCTGAACAAACCAAGTCCAAAAGACGACTTCCCTCTACCACATGTCGACATCCTAGTAGATAACACCGCCGAGCACGCCCTATTATTATTCATGGATGGGCATGCTGAGTACAACCAAATCAAGATGGCTGAGGAAGACATGCACAAGACTGCATTCTCTACGTAGTAGGGTACATATTGCTACACTGTCATGCCCTTCGGCCTAATCAACGCCGGAGCAACCTACCAAAGAACCGCCACCACTCTCCTACACGACATGATGCACAAGGAAGTGGAAGTATATGTCGATGACATGATCGTCAAATCAAAAGAGCGGGACGGCCACATCAGCGCCCTTAGAAAATTCATCGCTCGCCTTTGAATATATAACATGAGACTAAATCCTCATAAGTGTGCATTCGGGGTCACTTCCGGAGAACTCCTGGGACACGTCGTCAGCAAAAGGGCCATCGAAATTGATCCTATTAAAATGAAAGCTCTCCAACAAATGCCTCGACCTAAGAATGAGAAGGAGATTCGGGGATTTCTCGGTCAAGTCCAATATATCAGCCGCTTCATAGCCAAGCTCGTTACGATTTGTGAACCTATCTTCAAGAAGCTCCGCGCCACCGATCACACCGATTGGGACGACGATTGTCAAAAGGCCGTAGACAGGATAAAGGAAATCCTATCCAAGCCTCCTGTCCTCATGCCACCTCAGCAGGGAATTCCCCTATCCCTATACCTGACTGTCACCGACACAGCCATGGGAGCAATGTTAGCACAAACAGTCGACGGCGAAGAACGAGCCATCTACTACATGAGCAAAAAGTACATCGAATATAAAACAAGATACACCCAACTAGAAAAGACATGCCTTGCCCTGGTTTGGTCAACAAAGAAGCTACAACATTATATGCTCAGCTACGTGGTTCACATCTACTCCAAGATGGACCTTGTCAAATACAACTTCGAAAAGCCCGTGCTAAACGGAAGGCTGTCTAGGTGGACACTCATGCTATCCGAATTTGACCTCAAATTCGTACCCCTCAAGGTTATTAAGGGAAGGGCAGTCGCCGATTTACTAGTAGAAAATCCTATCAACAAGAATCCAGTGACCGACACCTGGTAACTCCCTGACGAAGACATCTTTTATGCCGACACCAACGCATCAAACCTGAGAGGCTTCGTGGTAGGAATCCTTCTAATATCACCAGAAGGGGAACACGTTCCGATCTCAGTCAAGCCAGACTTCGGCGTCACCAACAACGCTGCCAAGGATGAAGCATGCCTCATCGGCCCACAAGCAGCCATAACACTTGGCAAGAGGTTGAGGGTCCATGACGATTCATCACTCATCATCAAGTAAGTGTCCGGATCATGGAAAATCCGAAGCGACAGCTTAGCACCGTACCAAACGAAAATCAATCAGGAGGCCAAATTTTTCGATCAAATCGACTACTTCCACTTGGCCCGGGAGGAAAACCAATTTGCTAATGCTCTAGCAAAACTTGCTGCGCTCGTCAACATACCCGATGACATGACATCGATACCCTTATGTGTCAAGAGAAGGAGCGAGCCAGCTCACATCTGCGCCATCAACAATGACGAGGAGAACCATTTCGAGCCTTGGTACAAGGCCATACTCAACTACAAAACCAAAAACGAGTTCCCTCCCAACTCTGATAGAAGGGGACAAAGAGCCATCCGTTTACTTGCATCACAATTCTTGATAAACCAAGAACAACTATACAAAAGAACACCCAAGGGGATCCTTCTCCTCTACATTGATCACCATAAAGCCAAGAAAGTCACGGAGGAGGTCCACGACGGAGAATGTGGGCCTCACATGAGCGCAATGATGCTAGCCTGAAAAATCATGCGGTTAGGCTACTATTGGACCACAATTGCCAAATCTTTGCCAACATACAACACATACCACTATCCCTTTTATACACCATGACATCACCCTGGCCTTTCTCGACCTGGGGCATCGACATCATCGGAAAAGTGAATCCGATAGGCACTAAAGGACATTGCTTTGTCCTCGTCGCAATCGACTACTTCAACAAATGGGTGGAAACACAATCCTATGCGGTCTTAACCGCCAAATAAGTGGCCAAGTTCATCCAGGACAACATCATCTATAGATATGGGGTACCCCATGAAATCATCAGCGACCAAGGCTCCCACTTTCGGGCCGAAACACAAGCCTTGCTGGACAAATACAAAATCAAACGGCATCGATCGTCCCCCTATCATCCCCAAACCAATGGAGCGGTAGAGGCAGCAAACAAAACGCTCGTCACCATCATAAAAAAGATGCCAAACAATTACCGCGATAGGCCGAGCAAACTACCATTCGCACTTTGGGGATACCAAACCTCCATCCGAACACCAACATGGGCAACGCCCTTCTACGTGGCATACGGTATGGAGGCAGTACAACCAGTAGAGTTGGAGGTTCCATATATACGCATCCTACTGGAAAGTCAAATCCCTGAGGCGGAATGGACCCGTCAAAAGTTCGAACAACCCACACTCCTAGACGAACGACGACTCAACGCCTTACACAACGTCCACCTATACAAACGACGTATACAACGGGCATTCAACAAAAAAGTCAAACCCAGAAACATCAAAGAAGGTGACTTGGTCCTCAAGTCGGTTAGAGCACCGTTACCCGTCGATCCGAGGGGGAAATTCAAACCCAATTGGGCCGGGCTACACCTAGTCAAGAAAATCCTTTCGGGAGGCGCAGTGAGATTGAGTGAACTAGACGGGGAGGATTTCACAAACCCGACCAACTTAGACCAACTCAAGAAATACTACCCTTAAACCTTATCAACCAACAAACCTTTCCCTTGTTTCACAACTAGTGACCGCAATTTCCCCTTCAAGTCAATTCCTCAAACCGTTCTGATTTGAAATTGCATGTTTTATCGATTCTATGTTACGGCACCTTGCCATGTTTGAAACAACCTTTGATTTGTCAAAGGCAACATCCATTTGAATATTTAACAAAAACACCTGAACTACGAGCATGGTTTGATTTTGCATCTTCAGGTGGATACGTAGGCAGTCCTTCTCACGCAAGAGGGTTACAACCAAAAAACCCAAACAATTAACAAAACAATTGAACTACGACCATGGTTTTATTTCACCTCTTCAGGTGAATACGTAGGCAATCCTTTCTTACATAAGAAGGAAACAACCATCACCACAAAAAAACACAATCACCTATACAAATTCCAAAAAAAAAGGAGAAGCATTCCCTTTTCCATAAAAAAGAACAAAAGAAAAAGCCTTTCTCCCTTCCCACAAAAATCCCCTTCACACATGCAATGTTTAGGATAATTCAAACCAAATTGCCTATGCAAGATGGATGGAAGAAACAACAAGCGGTCACAACTTTTTTTAACACAAGCAATCCTCTTATTTAATTAACAATGAGAAGTATTACAAACTTGACAACTAATAAAGCTAAGCAAGTCCACAACTTGCCAAGCTAGAGCGTCGACCAAGACATCTTAGATAGTAACACTAGCACAAATACACAGTACATAGCTTGTACAACCTAATAATAACACAAAAACACTAATACAACATAATAATAAAGTGGTTAATTGCAACAAAATTTATTGCATTGTGATTCATTTTTAAGCAAAAAAAAAAAAAAACAGCCCAAGGAACAGTTGTAGATACCTCATTTCTGCACCTCCCGCAAGCCAACCGGTGATGATTGAACCGCATGTTTGGTACACGGAACGATTTATGACTATTCGTAAGTTTATCATCAAGTGATAGCTCAAATACTTATGTCTACCTCATAGTCGTCATCTAGGTGTCATTACGGTCGTTTTGACAGTAATTAGAGTACATTTGGAGTCCGGGTCAAAAACCGTCTTTATTTCCTAAAACCGTCAAATCCCGAGTCAAAGCAATGTGCTTGTCTACCTAAGGTTAGCATGTCATAAAATATTGAGATTATATCTCATTTTGAGTCCCATGTCACTTCTTTGGGCTAAACTTAAAGTTTACATTACAAATTGTGCATTTCATTTAGCTAAAATGACAACCCGACTTTTAGGCCCGTTTTACGAGGTGATAACGACTTTTTTGGGTCAGGCTTATTTCACAGAAATTTCTAGATCTTTCTTTTAGCTTTCCAATGCCACCAAAATCACCTTATTCCGAGTCTTTTAGAGAAAGGTATGCCTAATATACGACAGGCTGTCAAACGCGCTTTCTTGCGCAGGAGGAAACCACTGGGGAAAGGACGCAGCAAATGCTGCGCCTCTTCCAAGGGACGCAGCACCTGCTGCGCCTTTTCTCCAGGCTTTCTTTTTGTCCAAGTTTCCGTGTTTAACCTAAGTCGGTTGTTTCCGGATCTTTCTCTCCTTTCCTAAAATCTAATTCCGTGATCAGTATAAATAGGGACCTTCGTTCCTCATATTTCTCACGCGAGTGTCCGCCCTTCTCTTCTCCCTTTGCATTCTAAGACCACGCTCTTGCTTTTTGGCGTCTACGTGCTTAAATTTTCGACCACGTAAGCTCAGATCTTTCTGAGTACCAGACTCGTTTTGCATTAGCGACCAATTTGACCAACTTCACATCAATCAACTTAATCAATCTGTTTAATTTCCTCTTAGAGGGCACTTTCGTCGTACATTCGAGTCGAGCATCACTAAACGTTAACTTAGTCAATCTCGTTTCGTCAAACATGTATGTCTGAGGGTGTAAATCCCATATTTTATTATTGTACTTTATTTTTGTATTCATTGTTGCAAGGTTTACGTCGAAAACACATTCAAAACCGATTTATAAAACCTTGTTTTAAACCTTTTTTTACGGAATAACAGGAGACAAACGTCGAGAAAGGACGCAGCAACTGCTGCGTCTCTTCGATGGGACGCAGCACCTGCTGTGCCTCTTCCTGAGACTGCCGCAGTTCCTGCTTCCTTTCTTCTTCCTTCGTCTTTTGTTCCTCTGTTCGTCTTGATTCGCCTTCAATTGTTCATGTTTTATTGACACGATATTTCTAGCGTAATCATTTCGACATGTAAATCATTATTAATTAATTCATCTCTTTAAATTCCCGACTTAAATCCCAAGTAATTAATATTTGCGGGTTTTCGTCATTAAATCAATCCGGGTTTTAGAGGTTCGATTCGTCAATATTGAGTCTCTGGAATTCATCGTTGATATATTTGTATCTGTTATTTATCGTCATCATCATTGGTTCTTCGTTAATAACCTGTTTAACCTATTTAATTTAATTCATTGTTAATCTTATTATTAATCATATAATTCATTAATCTTGTAATTAATTCGTTCCAATTAATTTTATCCGTGTCTTATTGTTTTTATGACCAATTCATATGTAAATAATATGTTAAACCACTTCTATTCGAGTCAAATATCGATAATCAATCATTAATTTACCAATGAACATTAACAACACGCAATTCCGAATTCACCGCCAGAATTCAGGTCAGGAAGAGACGCAGCAACTGATGCGCCTCTTCCAAAGGACGCAGCTCTGCTGCTCCTGTTCCGGGTTGAATACTGTCTTTGAACTCCCGTTTCTGCCTTGACCTAGTTTACTAATTACGTATTAATTAACTATTATTCGTATAATCACTAATAATCTTTTCGTTTATTTATTTTCTCTTTTATTTTCTCAAACCATCCGTTTTGAATGTGTTTTCGACGTAGATCAATTAACCCGTTGTAATTATTGTAATTTTCTTTATTGTATTTCTTTATTCTTTATTTATTGTTTGTATGTCTCTCACATGTAATTAACATTAAATTTCTACTTTCACCTAATTGTATGCTTAAACTACGTGTTTACCTACTTAGTTAATTTTCACATTTTAGGATTAATTTATTGGATGTTGCATTGCATGCATATAACCTTCAACATATCAAGTATGAATAACTTCCCTAATCATTAGTAGAGGCCGCTATCGAGGCGGGCGGGATTAGGTGTTCGATCAAAAGAGCTTCCTAATACGTACCCTCACCCCTTACTCCAGATCTCTTTGAACATCCGTGTTCATTGGCATCCACGAGAGTCATTCTAGACATAGAATGCTAAGGGTAACGAGTTCTTTGTGTTCATGTCACTACTTTGTGTCTTGACATGACGCGAGTATTCGAACGGTTTCCAATTTTCCACAATAAATTGGTGGCGACTCCACAAATGCAAAGCTTGCTCGCTTTTCCTCCCGAGCGACCCCCGTGGGCCCGCGTCCATAGTTTGGCGACCCCGCTGGGGATAATACACTTACGTGTTGCCAAGGGTGAAACATGAACAAGGTTATGGAATAGTTTATATGAGACAGTAGTCGGTTTTCATAACTCGACCTTCCTAGATCGCTTATTCGGCCTTCCTAGGTCCAACCCAACCCATTCGACCAATCGTCCCGTCTATACGGTCCAAATTCTTATTTGGGCCTAAGGATGGATAGCGATTGACGTCAACCATACCATGATGCTTACTCTTGTTTGTATCAAGGGCTTTCACTACTCGAGGAAATGGACTAGAAATCGGCCTTACTCCTGTTTGGTACGAGCCTCTCCACAGACCCCGGGTTTGATTGTTAAGTATGGCAACCCACCCTTTAAACCAAAACCCTTTTAAATGCACTCAGCATACCGTTATAATGCCTGTATGTATGTTTGTATCATATACGTGATCACCATTTTGTAAACAAAACCATGACGAAATTTTGTAAAATAAAATCCTTTTCAAAATGTAAACATTTTGAAACCAGCACAAAATAAGCTGAAAATCTGTCCAAATGTTGAGTCAAACTTCGGGCCTCAATACCCATTTCAAAACCCAACCAAAAAAAAAAGCAAAAAAAAAACGTAAAAAAATTTAAATTTTTAAAGGAAAAAAAAAGTTTTTTCCAATATATTTCCCAACCATGTAAATGTAAATATGTAAATTCAATTGGGCTAAGTTAGAGTCAAAATTCAAACCGGCTATGTCCTAGTCGGAACTCTGTTTTGTCATAAACCCGTCTTCCTTTACATTTTGGTTCTTTTCAAATTCGAGTCAAGTCCTAAGGCGTCACGCCGCCATTTTGGACCCCCTACCCCAATTCAGTTAGGATCTAAACATTTCCACACCTCGACTCACACACTTGAGGCTAACACATCGAGTCATTCCAATATCTGTTTCTTGAATTCTTCTAATGACACGTTCGGGACACACATACCCGAACCTCGAGTCAAGTCTGTCTTAAAAACACGTCTTAGAATCAACACGTGTCATCAATCCCGTCAATAAGGTCAATCATATAAGGATTACTTCGTCAAAGTTAACACTCGAGTCTAAAATTAAAGTCAAGCACCGTGAATTCAAACACAAGAAGTCGCTCACGACGTTTCACGAATTCACAAGTCAAGTCTAGATTTGTCATCTTGTCCTTTCCTTTGTTTGTTGCCTTGGTATGCGTGATCCCATGTCGAATCGAGTTGTAACGCGCGTCATTTCTGTCGAGTAGGAATCCAGCAAGTTCCGTCGATCAGCAAGGTCACGAAGCAGCACAAGCCACAATCACCGTGTCTCTCCAAGACGTTTACGCCATGGTCCTACGAGTTCAAGCTACAGTGGAAAATTTGAGCATTCGCGTCCTCACCCTTGAAAATGGGATGGTGGAAAAGAACACGCCACCTAGAGAAACTTCTAGCCTAGGCCGTCCAAAGCCTACCTCTTGCAATAACCATCGTCGTAGAAAGCCAAAAACAGCCGAAAGGAAACATGGGAGGCATCAAAGGGTACATACCGATTTAGCCATGTCTTATGACGATGCTTTGAAGAGACTCTCTGCCCAAGGCAAGCTACATCCAATAGGGCCAACTCCGGATCCACCTTTAGAGAAACAGGTGAACCTCTAGAAGGGCAACAAATACTGCTTATATCACCAAGGTAGAGGCCATGATATTGAAGAGTGTTTTCTCTTGAAACACACCATCCAAGATATGATCGAAGAGGGCATGCTTCCTAAGCCACCTTCTGTCGGGAAATCCAAGAAAATCGACCCTCTTGGGTCTAATATCATTAAAGATGATGAAGAATCATCCCTAGACTGTTCTCACCTCCTCGCTCCTCATGATAGTGAAGAAATCAATGTCCTCGAAGACGAAGCTATCCAAAGTGGAATGCTCATGCTTTCCATGGCCTTCAACAATAAATTTTCAAAAATAGAGGGGGCTGTTGATAATCTAAACTCTCGACTTTCCAACATGGAGAACCAGTTTGCTGAAATGGGTAAGAAGCTTGATGCTCAACCTCTCAAGATGGAAAATGTCCAGACAAACCCTCAACCTGATAGTCCTAAAGCAACGAGTGGGCAATCCATTCCTAGTTCTTCTCATCCAGGAACCAAAATCAACAAAGGCAACCTCATGGAGCCTTCGTCAAAGAAACCTAACAACTCTTCAAGGTCATTCACAAAGGCTTCCGAGAAGAAGGATATGCCTCCTAGGAAATTTACCAACATTGGTATTACATACAACGATGCCCTTCAGAGACTCATGGAGCGACGAATATTGAAACCTATCGGTCCTACACCTGATCCAGAAAAGAAGGCTAAATTCTGGGATGAGAATGCTTACTGCAAGTACCATAGAGGCAAAGGGCATGATACAGAGAAATGTTTCAAATTAAAACATGTCATTCAGGATATGATCGAAAGTGGGAAGTTGTCCCTCTCAACCTTTAGCCCACAAGGCAAGTTAGGAAATCCTCATGGATATGCCACTTGTCAGGAAACTCTTCTTGATTGTTATCCTTCCTGTGTTCCCAATGATGAGGACGTGGTGCTCAAATGGATGAATGCTCAAAGCCAGTTGCTGGAAGACAAAGTGCTCAAGCGTGGGCCAATGATTACGAGTCTAGATCTAAGATCGAGTCAAAGTCCGGGTCCGAGTCCGAGTCTTAGGCTTTCTATCCCATAATTTTGTCATAGTGTCTTTCTTTGTGTCCATTTCCGTTTCTAGTTACAATCTGGGGGCTGTCCCACGAGTCACGTATCTTCTCGAGTCTATGTTAAAAACATTTATTATCCATTTCAATAAAAGTACACTTTTCAATCCATATATTCTATCATATCTCTTCCTTTGCCCCTTTTCCTGTGACAACAAGAATTGATTTGAGACATTTTAAAACAAATAATGAGCAACGCATGTCAAGTCGATGTGAGTACACTTAAACGATGTTCCATTCCAAGTTGTAGAGGATCCGAAACTCCGTGTTCTTTTCTTACCTATTCCAGGTCTGGCAATAGAAACCTCACTATACCCCAGTTTAGGACGAGCCTGTCTCAAGAGATTCTAGGACGAATCCAGACCATCTCCC
The DNA here is from genome assembly GCF_048544455.1 of Silene latifolia. Lineage (NCBI taxonomy): Eukaryota > Viridiplantae > Streptophyta > Magnoliopsida > Caryophyllales > Caryophyllaceae > Silene > Silene latifolia. Next base: position 165,461,955 of record NC_133526.1, read on the forward strand.
TTGTTAACAATCCATGACGGAAGGCAAGCTCATTTCCCACAATAAACAACCCGTGTTACAAAAGACCAAACCGTTTCACACTAAAGGTGCTAGTCTGACCCAAATCCATGGTAACAAGCAAATTCAAGACGATACAAGCCATGATCAATGCCAAAGGCTCAATCAGGAGAAATGACCAAAGATCAATATCCAAGACAAAAGAGTCAAAATAAGAACAAGGCTCAATCAATCAAACAAGTCAAAGTCAATGTCCAAAGTCAAAGTTTCAAAGACATGAATCAAAATCTGAGCAAAAAGCCAAGATATATTCCAGACCAAGAATCTAAGTCTGAATAAAGAACAAGCCTCAAATGCTGGACGGAATACTACTGAATTCTATATAGAATCAAGATATCAATGAAGATGGTCAGCTAGCACCTTCACTTAGCCTTTCATACATCATACACCCTAAGTCCTTCTCGAGACCGTTACAGTGAGATAGTTAGGAATTTTGAGAATGCTCTCAAGCTTGTCAAGTATACCCATCCTTTAGGCCAAGACATGGAAACTTGATCCCATATCATTCAAACCTACCTTTATGTGCTCAGGCTACATCAAGCCAAGAGACTCCATTTCCAAGCCAAATTACAAGCCATAACCCCATCAAGCCTTAACTCCACAAAATCAAGCTCCAGAGATTTGCTGATCCAAGCCTCTTATTTCCGAGCTCCACATTCCAAATATCCAATACAGTTTTACCTTGACCCAGACACGGAGTCTTTGAATACTTTGCTACCTAGGACGAGACATACCCTATATCATCCTTAGGGTCCACTAAGTGTGCTCATATGACAAGGAAAGTTTTACAAAATTAGTTATACCTCTTTGGTCTATAATCAGAGGGAGTTATCTCAAATCGATTCTTCGAGTCACCAAAGGAATATTACCCTTGTGTCCCATGCACTTTAAGGTCCTGACAACATAAGCTTAGGCACACACCTGAACTACGAGCATGGTTTGATTTCACCTCTTCAGGTGGATACGTAGGCAGTCCTTTATTACACAAGAAGGATACAACCATAACACCCAAACAAAATTAATAAAACCTCAGAACTACGATCTGGTTTGATTTCACTTCACGTGAATACGTAGGCAGTCCTCATGGACACAACCATCCCAACTTTCGACCTCAAATATCAACCATCCCAATTTTAAACCTTCCAACCTCAATTAACATCCCTTCCACAACCAACACCTCTTTACTGGGGGCTCCTTTTTGTCACCCAGTCTCCTTTTTTATCAAATTCCAGAGTCATCTTCTCATCCTAGGGGCTTCTTTTCCGAGATGCCACCCTTCTTTTATTCTCCTCTCTAATTTGAGTCTAGCTAGTGCTCGGTCCAGGCGATGATGAGGTCTTAGATCGATTCTCGAAGTTATTGTGTCTCAAGAGGAGTCTCTATTATAGCAAACGATGTCAAAAGATGTCCAAGTAGACAACTGATCCATGGCTCATGCCTTGCCTTTATATGCCTTCATCATTCTCTCAATTATTCTACTTTTAGAACTGATACTCATTATCACCCACACTTGGCTAGGGGTTGCGCATGCTTAGGCAAAGCCTGTCAAGGTCATTCCCTGTGTCGCGTCAAATCTAAGTCAGTGTTGTGTCAGTCTATCGTCTTGCATCCTAGTGAGTCGATGTCATGTCAAGTCCTATGTCTAAAGCCTATTGAATATGCATAACGCATACAAACAACAATTTTTTCTTTGAGCAAGTTTTAAATAACTTTTATAAAGAAACAAATTTTGCAAAACTTATGTGCTTCCTCATTTGAGGTCCATGTGCTAATTGTTTATGTGCTTATATGCTATGTGCTAATTGCCTATTAGATTGCGTTCTTGTGTGGCTACTAACCATGTAGGTAAGTATCAGAAGCAGTGCTCGCTCCAACTGGAGGCTTCACTAAAGTATACATTCTTCCCATGATGATCAAGATGTTCCTAAATCGTCAATATATTCCCCAGCGAGAGTTCATGACAGCCGATTGCACTTCTCGAGAGATGGAGTTTGTTTGAAAGCAGATACAAGCAGATTTCCCAGAAATGATTCAATCCAGACAGAGTCATTCCCCAGCAAGAGTTCGCTTGAGACCGACGCAAACAGATTCAACCTCAAGTTTTTGCCAGAGTTCGCTTGAGACCGACGCAATCATATTCCCCAGAAGTTTCTACCGACGTCCTGCTACCCTCAATATTATTGTTTCCTCACGGAGTTCAGCAAAGGTGTCATTCTCCAGAAGTTTCCAAACCAGCACCTCCTTCCTTAGGTTCGTAAACCCAAAGTTAGGATTCTTACCCCTAGATTCTTAGATCCCAAAATGGCTTCCTTTAGGTTCACAAACCTTTAAGCTCCCACACCAACGTCCTTTGGTTCATAAACCCATAAATCCTGTTGGAGTTCTCATACCACAGAAAGCTTAAACGCATGCGCTTAAAACAAGAATTAGTAACCCAGTAGTTCCTAAACTTGACCCTAGGATCCCAAATCCTTTTAGGTTCATAAGCCTTTAAGTTCCCATACCAGCCGTCCTTTTAGGTTCGTACACCCAGGTTCACACGCCTAGCTCTTTAGGTTCCCAAACTCCATAGAGTTCATACACTTCTACCCTTAGGCTCATAATCCTTTAGGATCATATTCCTCTAGGATCACCTTTTCCCTTTAGGATCATAATCCTTTAGGATCACCTTTTCTTAGAGTTCCTACACCCAAATCTTGGTTACCCCTTAGGTTGAACTTATATTTGGCCTCCTTCCCGTCGATGTTTTCCTTTAGGGCCCCACACCCTAGCACAATCCTTATATATCTTTTAGGTCTTAACCTTAGCTCCTACGCTTAACCTTAGCTCCTATGCACCTACGGAAATATCTCGGGAAAGGAATCTCAGGTATGGTCTCTTCTTATGGCTGGCGAGCTTCCTTACGTAGTCTAATGGACTTTAAACAACCCTCCCCGATAGTCGACAGACTTTAAAATGGTCTCGACGATAAGTCCTTGGCTCAGACCCCTTGAGCCGCCTCGCGTCGCCATAGTCGTCAGGTTGTAATCTTTGATTGACCTGATGGCTATACATTGACTTTCGCCTTGTCCAAGCCTCAGTCAAAGTGGGGGCTCTGTAGATACCTCATTTCTGCACCTCGCGCAAGCCACCCGGTGATGATTAGGCCGCATGTTTTGTACACGGAAGGATTTATGACAATTCGTAAGTTTATCGTCAAGTGATAGCTCAAATACTTGTGTCTACCTCATAGTCGTCATCTATGTGTCATTACGGTCGTTTTGACAGTAATTCGAGTACATTTGGAGTCCGGGTCAAAAACCGTCTTCATTTCCTAAAACCGTCAAATCCCGAGTCAAAGCAATGTGCTTGTCTACCTAAGTTTATGATGTCATAAAATGTTGAGATTATATCTCATTTTGAGTCCCATGTCACTTCTTTGGGCTAAACCTAAAGTTTACATTACAAATTGTGCATTTCATTTAGCTAAAATGACAACCCGACCTTTAGGCCCGTTTCATGAGGTGATAACGACTTTTTTGGGTCAGGCCTATTTCACAGAAAGTTCTAGATCTTTCTTTTAGCTTTCCAACGCCACCAAAATCACCTTATTCCGAGTCTTGTAGAGAAAGTTATGCTTAAAATATAACAGGCTATCAAACGCGCTTTCTTGCCAGGAGGAAACCACTGGGGAAAGGACGCAGCAAGTGTTGCGCCTCTTCCAAGGGATGCAGCACCTGCTGCGCCTTTTCTCCAGGATTTCTTTTTGTCCAAGTTTCCGTGTTTAACCTAAGTCGGTTGTTTCCGGATCTTTCTCTCCTTTCCTTAACCATAATTCCGTAATTAGTATAAATAGAGACCTTCGTTCCTCATATTTCTCACGCGAGTGTCCGCCCTTCTCTTTTCCCTTTGCATTTTAAGACCACGCTCTTGCTTTTTGGTGTGTACGTGCTTGAACTTTCGACCACGTAAGCTCGGATGTTTATGAGTACCAGCCTCGTTTTGCATGACCGGCCAATTTGACCAACTCCACATCAATCAACTTAATCAATCTGTTTAATTTCCTCTTAGAGGGCACTTTCGTCGTACATTCGAGTCGAGCATCACTAAACGTTAACTTAGTCAATCTCGTTTCGTCAAACATGTAAGTCTGAGGGTGTAAATCGCATATTTTATTAGTGTACTTTATTTTTGTAATCATTGTTGTAAGGTTTACGTCGAAAACACATTCAAAACCGATTTATAAAACGTTGTTTTAAACCTTTTTTACGGAATAACAGGAGACAAACGTCGAGAAAGGACGCAGCACCTGCTGCGCCTCTTCCTGAGGCTGTCGCAGTTCCTGCTTCCTTTCTTTTTCCTTCGTCTTTTGTTCCTCTGTTCGTCTTGATTCGCCTTCAATTGTTCATGTTTTATTGACACGATATTTCTAGCGTAATAATTTCGACATGTAAATCATTAATAACTAATTCATCTCTTTAAATTCAATCCGGGTTTTCGTCATTAAATCAATCCGGGTTTTAGAGGTTCGATTCATCAATATTGAGTCTCTGGAATTCATCGTTGATATATTTGTATCTGTTATTTATCGTCATCATCATTGGTTCTTCGTTAATAACCTCTTTAACCTATTTAATTTAATTCATTGTTAATCTTGTTATTAATCTTATAATTCATTAATCTTGTAATTAATTCGTTCCAATTAATTTTATCCGTGTCTTATTGTTTTTATGACCAATTCATATGTAAATAATATGTTAAACCACTTCTATTCGAGTCAAATATCGATAATCAATCATTAATTTACCAATGAACATTAACAACACGCAATTCCGGCTTCACAACCAGAATTCAGGTCAGGAACAGACGCAGCAACTGCTGCGCCTCTTCCAAAGGACGCAGCTCTGCTGCGCCTGTTCCGGGTTGAATTCTGTCTCTCAACTCCCGTTTCTGCCTTGACCTAGTTTATTAATTACGTATTAATTAACTATTATTCGTATTATCACTAATAATATGTTCGTTTATTTATTTTCTCTTTTATTTTCTCAAACCATCCGTTTTGAATGTATTTTCGACGTAGATCAATTAACCCGTTGTAATTATTGTAATTTTCTTTATTGTATTTCTTTATTCTTTATTTATTGTTTGTATGTCTCTCACATGTAATTAACATTAAATTTCTACTTTCACCTAATTGTATGCTTAAACTACGTGTTTACCGACTTAGTTAATTTTCACATGTTAGGATTAATTTATTGGATGTTGCATTGCATGCATATAACCTTCATCATATAAAGTATGAATAACTTCCCCAATCATTAGTAGAGGCCGCTATCGAGGCGGGCGGGATTAGGTGTTCGATCAAAAGAGCTTCCTAATACGTACCCTCACCCCTTACTCCAGATCTCTGTGAACATCCGTGTTCATTGGCATCCACGAGAGTCATTCTAGACATAGAATGCTTAGGGTAACGAGTTCTTGGTGTTCATGTCACTACTTTGTGTCTTGACATGACGCGAGGTATTCGAACGGTTTTTAATTTTCCACAATAAATTGGTGGCGACTCCACAAATGCAAAGCTTGCTTGCTTTTCCTCCGGAGCGACCCCCGTGGGCCCGCGTCCACAACAGTTCACAATTGAATGCATTTCATCGCTTTTTGAAGTGTCATTCCAGTGGGCCTAACTTCCAAGCCTTATATCTCATGTTTTACTAGTGCAAGTCCATTGATTCTTATGTCATTGGAAAGCGGTCTTACCTAGATCATGGATTTTGAATCACCACAATATCAGTTCTATAGCTTGAGATATGGCTGATACAAACAGCCTATGCGTTTCGGAACAGCTTCTGACCTATCAGCACTAAATGTTGAATAACTCAAGATTTACTCCATGTTTAAGGGTTATTCTTTTTGGGGGTAAACGTCTTAGCTTTCCAATGAGCTATTATAGGCCTTAATATTTATCCGGAGCTAACAGATATGGCTCCTAACATATGCGTCTGAATTCCTGAGTTGTTCTCCAACCCAGTTTTGGTCAGTCTTCTGTTTTGAGGTCCAAGAGCTTTACAAAAGCCACAGTCATGAAACCGAAGCCTGGACTGGATAATTTAGAGAGTTTGGAGCAACTTTATCTAGGGTCATTAGTCCTAAAATTGCAGGATTAAAGAAGTAGCTTAAGGAGACATTTTGTCTATCAGAAATTGGGCTGTTTTAGAGAATGGGTGAAATGTCGCTTTCAACTTCGTTCTTTTGGCTAAACAAGGGCTGGGCACGACTTGGGAGTCCTCCTAACCTCTTCTGATTGAATATTTGCAGCCGCCAAGGGCCATTCTCCTAAGTCTTACACATCTTATTTGACCTTTAGCAAGGAAACAAATCTAAACTCACTTTATTAATTTATGCTTTATGCATTATTGTTTTCTAGTCTTTATATTCAGTTTGTGTAAGATAAAATAGCTGTTATTTTTTGCTTTTGTAAGGCTTTTTTGTGGCCCTTAGATCTAGAATGAATGGTGGAGATTTTATTGCCTTGGTCTATATAAACCAAGCAAACGTAATATAACAATCAGATTGAGTTTAAGATTAAAATTATAAGTTTGAAAAGTGAGTTTTCTACTTGCTTTCTTCTTGCTTAGTGCGGAAAACCCTCCATTTTCTTAGTGTTTTGGGGCGGAATTTAGTCCTTGCTTCATGATCTTGGACGAGATTGCTAGTCTTATACTTGCTTCGTGATCTCGTCTAAGTCATATCCTTGTTTAGTTCATTGTTTTTCGTGTCCATTTCAGTCACAAAAATAACCTATTTCCGGGTCCAATTATGTCCAAAATCGAGTCTATCACGTTTTACTTAAAATTGGTATCAGAGCCAGGTTATAACACAATTCCATGTTGTGTTAGTCTTGGGTTAAGCCTTTGTGAGTTCATTATATTCCCTAACTACAACAAAATCACAAACACAACCCAATGAGTGAAGAGAGTTCATCAAAACTTTGGTTTGTTTCTTGAGAAATCTGTTTTTTTTTTCGAGTTGTTGTCATTCCGTTTTCCATTGGAAAATCAGTAGCAATGGAATATGCTTCCTATGTTCCATGCTCAAAGATGAAGCCTTGTGAGCTTGGTTCCATTTTCGAGTCCTGAGAAGCAGGTACGGTAAAGTTGCAAGCTATAACAAAATGGTATGAAGGTGATGTGCAAACAAGGAGTGCAACCGGATTTCATGGAGTTCCAAGGGAGCCAAAACCTCCAAATTTGTGCCGTGGAGAGCACCATCTGCTTCGTGGCTGTCCTAAGTCCTCTCCTACCTTTAGAGGCACAGATAAAACACCATTACTTCCTTCTTTAAGTGGTGAAAACATTAGAGCATTTGTGTCTTGGTTAAACGGTGTTGAATATTACTTTGAGGACAAATGTTATTCTCATTCAAGGAAGTGTGAAAAGGTTGTGTCTTGTTTAAAGGGTGTTGCTTTATTGTGCTATAATACTCTTACATTTACAAGGAGGATGGAAGGGAAGGTTAAATATAGTTCTTAGTTTAAACTTGAAAGGAACATGAGATTAAAGTTTCTACCTTGTTCTATCATGGATAATTTTTGGGTTGAACTTAAGATCATTAAACAAAATTCCTTCAGTGTTCATGAGTATGCTAGATTATTTGAGGAATTACACTTTGTGTGTGACAATGAAGTAAGTTCTTTTCTAAAGGGAATCACATTTTGCAATGGCTTGAAATCTGAAATTTCTAGGAGAATGAACTTAGAAATAATGCATTCATATACAGAATTGCTTGAGTTGGCTTTGGATGTTGAGAAGAGCTTAGTAAGGCCTAAAAACCATGAGATCTTTGCTAAGGAGGACAGATTAGAAGCTATAGAAACAGATGGGAAGAAGGTTTGGTTAAACCAAGAAGTTGTCATGCCATTCTTGGATATTGCTTGTCCTAAGTCTAATCCCATTGAGAAAAAGGTCATGAGGACTTATGCTGAAATGAATAGCTCATGTAGTGCTATCTTTGAGAGCCCATGTCTTGAAATTAAAAATCCCTTCTACTCATCACATGAGCCTACTAGTGAGGAGGAGAGTAGCCATACCCTTTCCCATGGGACCATCAATGACCAAGCTACTGATTTGAGGCCTAGAGAAGTGATTGTCGACAAAAGACTACTTCACCTTCAAACCAAGGAGTTTTGACAGTCCATTATCATGTTCAATGGTGGAACTTGTTGGGATTCAAGCAAGGGTAAAGCAAGAGGAGAGTCTTGGGTTGTTCAATACGCAAGTGTACCAAATCTTACCTCCTACATCAGCCATGGCTTTTGCTTCAAAGCCAACATCTTGGAAGGTATAACTTGTCACAAATCAGCTCCTGACGCTCATTTTTATATGTTGATAAGGTTACAAGTTAGTCTTGTTCAATTGGGTGCAATTTCATACATGTTAGTCAAGGAATCCAAGCATGTGAATGCTAACATGTCTAAACTATTTTCGAGTATTGAGTTGATTCATTTTGAGAAGTTTAGAGGCTTGAAGTATATTTCTTGGGTGTTATTGATGCTTTGAAGTAGGGATAATGTTTTTGAGATTATCATTCTTATTTTCTCAAGGTGGAAGCTATTTGTCTACAATGAAATTGATTCATTTAACACCTACGATACAATTCTGAAATTCTGGTGTTTTTGGTTAAACTTTGTTCAAATTCATTGTGAGAGCTTGTTGGAATTGTTTGTTACATGAACTATAAGGTATCCACATGGTTTAGAAAGAGATGTAGCATATTTGGTGATGTTTGTGTTGAAGGTGATGTACGAGAACAGAAACAAGTCATTAGTTGCATTGTTGTGCTCTACTAGTTGTGTTAATGCTCATTATGGCTTGAGCTTGGTTGAGTATATGCTTCTGGTCATCCAATGTGGTGAAATGGTTGTTAAGCTTGGAGTAAAGCCACCTTGGCCTTTTGGTGATGGGTACATGAACGCAATTGAGAGGAAAGTTGGAATGGGCATAAGTGGTAACAATGAGCCTTTCATGGGTATAAAATTTTCAACTCTATTTGCTGAATTTGATGGTGGTACTCACATCCGACCTAGCCAAGCAACTATGAACTTTATTCCAAGAAGGATAAGGGGTATTTGGATGAGTGAGCAAACTGAATTTGGGAATAGCACAACACCTCTCTTGCCATACACAATTTTGGTCTATGATCCGGGAAGAAGTCATGAGATCCCATCTCTTGAAGTGTGCTTGCCCTTATGATAAGTGGGAGGACACAAGCCTTGGCAACAAGTCTCTTCATTTTGATCCAACAGAATTTGACGGCAAATTCTTTGGAATAAAGGGAGTTTGCAACAAAAAATTTTGCATTGTTATTCATTTTTAAGCAAAAAAAAAAAAAAAAAAATAGCCCAAGGAACGGTTCACAATTGAATGCATTTCATCGTTTTTTGAAGTGTCATTCTAGCGGGCCTAACTTCCAAGCCTTATATCTCAAGTTTTACTCGTGCAAGTCCATTTATTCTTATGTTATTGGAAAGCTTAAGGTCTTAACTAGATCATGGATTTTGAATCACCACAATATCAGCTCTATAGCTTGAGATATGGCCGATACAAACAGCCTATGCGTTTCTGGACAACTTTTGACCTATCAGCACTAAATGTTGAATAACTTAAGATTTACTCCATGTTTAAGGGTGATTCTTTTTATGGGTAAACGTTAAATTCATTAGCTTTCCAATGTGCTATTATAGGCCTTAAGATTTATCCGGAGCTAAGATATATGGCTCCTAAAATATACGTCTGAATTCCTGAGTTGTCCCCCAACCCGGTTTTGATCCGTCTTCTGTTTTGAGATCCACGAACTTTAAAAATGCCAAAATCATGAAACCAAAGCCTAGACTGGATAATTTAGAGAGTATGGAGCAACGTCATCTAGGGTCATTATGTTGGAAATTGTGTCCTCAACAATAGTGCGATCACGTGATTTAAAATCATAATTAAATCTCATATCAAGAATACGAAAAGGATGATTCTTTATATAGTCAACTGATCATCATTAATCGGTAATGATTGGCTAACTAGAGTTTGACATTACTGTCGTATGACGGTGGTGGTCGGTTGATCCCTTTAGGTCACACCTATAGGATGAGGCCCAAATAGATATTTAATTAATTGTATGCGATACAGATTAATTAATTCCTTAATTACGTCAGTTGGATTTTACGTCTTATTGTAATATGATGTAATACCCCGTATTTTATATAATCGATTAAACGGATATTATTATATATTAGTATTATACATTTTATATTGGTTGCATCGTAATATCGTGAATGTTATTAAGTCGGGTTTATATCGTATATGTTGAGTCGGGCTACATCACATTTTGTCTTTTGGGTCAAGAATTACCCATCTACATTTACCCAACGACCATACCCGTTTAACCCATTTGCCCTACCCGGAACATGTAACCACCATTTACCCTAAACCTAATCTAAGAGCCGCTCTCCCTCTCCCCTCTTTTTATTTTATCATTCATAAAACCATTTCTAAACCTAGAGAAAGGGAGAGGAAGAAGAATTGTCGAGCCTTTCATTTGATTGAAGATTTCTCATCGATTCCAACCTAATTCGATTTCCCTGTTTGTAAGTCGATTTCATTCCATTGTTTATACTGTTTTAAAGTGTTCGTCTTCAAAAAGTTTGAAAAGAGAGTCCTGTTTATTCGATGTCTAGTTTATGCATATAAAAGCTCGTAGTCAAATTCTTTATGGTTTGTCCTAGGTGATTTATTTATGAACATGTCGCTGAAAAGTCCGCGAATTTGATTTGGTTGTGGAAAATGATTTAAAACCCTAATTTTTATGTCCATTCAGTTATGAGGCTTCTTCATACATTATCTTCGTAGAGTCTAGATGATAATAGGACTTGGAATTTCTGAAAAATAATGTTTTAAACTCGTTTTATGAATCAATACTTTTTATGCGACGGTTTCTGTCAGTTTTTGGAAATCAGTCTGAAAACTCTTGATAAGTTTGGAATTTGAGAAAAACACGTTAGATATAATTTGTAGCTAAGACTCATGGGGTTCCAATCCAATTGGCCGTGTATCAATTTGATTTTTCTGGAAATAGTTATGTATTTTATTCCGAGTCTGTCATGTGCTGGAAAATCAGGAAAATTCGTGTTTGTTCTTTAAGTTGATATTCCTATTAAGTTATGATGAGTCTAGGTTATGTGCATGATTATTTGATTGAGTAGGTGGTAATTATACATAAATATGTTATGTAGGTGATGGATATGTGAAGGATCATAATTGATTGCTTGTGTGCTTGGATTGCGAAAAGGTAGGGAAATACACTTGACTTATTATCGTTGTTGTTGAATTGTGTTGATTTGTTCGTGTTTCATATGACCAAACTGTGATCGTTGACGTGATTCGTGGTTGTTGATTCATGTTATGATTCATATCCTGGAATGTGCTTGACTGAATTGATCGTATTGAGTATATTATCACAACATTCGGTAACCGGCATGATTCTATGATTTACCAGTTCAATGATATACATATTGTGTTGCGTTAATTTCTTGAGAATTCATATGCATTGGAGATGGAGGATGTTGTGGTGACGTGGTGTGGTGATGATGAAGCTGTGATAAGGCCCAAAGCGGGTTCTCGCAGACTTGCCCTGGTGTCCTCAACAAGCGAAATGCGAGATCGGCTACGGTCGATATATAGTCTACCGGGATCGGTATGGGCAGGCGTTCGGGTTATGAGATATGAGTTGAGATGGAGGTGGAGGTGACGGAGGAGCATGCATATCATATTTTGTTGTTTCATTGTATTCCCTACTCAACCTCGTGGTTGACCCTGTGTATTCGTGAACACCTGTGACGATCCAAATATTGGGGAGCAGACTTGACAGGTTTATGAGATATGATGGGAGCTTGATGGGCGTGAGACACTGGATCAGAAGACTTAGTAGCTAGATCAGCATTTAGAAGACTTTCACTTTTATTTATGTTAATTCTTTGTAATTTGATGTAAATGAGGTTTTGTAAAAAGTGAAGTTAAAGAAATTATGTAATTTGCCTTGGAGTTTAATTTGTTATTCACTACCTCGGGAAACCGAGATGGTAACAGTCCGGTTTATTTGGGAACGTCTTGCTAGAGGCTCCTTTATAAATCGGGGTGTTACAAAGTGGTATCAGAGCGAACGATCCTCAGGCCTAAACCAATGAACCCAATGAACGTAGGATGTGTCTAAATAAAATGAACCCCTGGGAATAAACTGTTAGGAGCTCACAGTGCGGTTAAGAAGGCGCCCTTAATACGTGCTCTTTTGCCCTCTCAGTTTTGAACCAGGTAACCCGAGATAAATTGAGTGAATGGGGTAGTTAGAAGGAAAACCTTGGATATAATCGAGTTGATGTATACCTTGAGACCCATATATTCTAACCATTCTGCAGGACAACGTTACGGTAAGTATTTTGTATGAATGATGACGTGATCATATGATGTTGTGGAGATGAGAAATAAATTTTCGTGTTCAGGTTGATAATCAATGAAGTGTTGGATTGTGGTAATCGTGAGCGTGAAAATAATTGCGAATTGATGATATGTATCTGGATGGATATTGAATGACGTGTTGATAGTGCTATTATGTCTAGCGATATGCGGTTATGTGACCCCGAAGCCATGCTAGTATAGTATTGTGATAGTAATTAGAAACACTATTGAATTGCATGTTTCTAGTCATAGCAATCGTGATTTAGATGTAAGGAGTAGATCGAGATGCGAAGGGATTCTATGGGATAGATGTTTACGTAAGTACAAAGTGTGAGATTTAAGTTGGGATGGGTTAGTATACATAGTATGCTCATAAGAGCTTGTAACATAGTAAAGAATGACCTAGTGCTGAAACTCGTTTTGTTTGATTTTACTCTTTAATTGACCTTACTGCCATTTTCTTTCTGTTTATTGCCTATGGATGAAAATTTTATGAGAGATAGCATCGTGAGTTATGTTCATTTGGCGTTGGTTTCATGCTTATAGGATATACGGATTAGGAGTAATAAATATTTTAGTGGGCTGTGGTCAGGAAGTTCCTGTGCAGTGATGTTTTGACCAACGATTTTGTAAAAATCCTCATTTAAATTGTATTAATAATTTTTGCATAATTCCAACTCCATCGATCAGAAGATTCGCATATGTTTTCAAATTGATAAGCCACGAAAATTCTTGATGTCTCTATATTAAATGGTATGTTTTGCAAACTGACCCAAGTTTCGGACCAATTGCTGTCACATACTTGTTTGGACCAACTGAGTTGCAAAATCCTTTAAAATTTGAATTCTTGAGCTTTGGACCTTATTCTTTTTCTCACGAATTATTAACTCTCTGTATGTTATAAAAAGTAATATAACTCAAGTTTTCGTTGAACGGTTATTTATTCGTGATTTTGGAAGTTACAATGTGAATCATAACTTTTAAAATGTGAATTCTATGTTGAGTTTGCATACAGTTGTTCGATTATTTCATGAGCCTTATTAATGTGAAATTATAGTGTCCTTATATGATGATAGTAGCACACATATTCATTGGTTATGTATCTTAACAAGTGATAAAAAAATTAAAGTTTAGTTGATAACATTGTTGGCATGATAGTATGAGTGAAATTGAATAGCTTAATTGGATTCTTAATCGAGGGTGAAATATTTTATACGAATCCAGTTGTTTGCATATTTTATACATGCTTGACATGTTGTAATATCTCTGGTGTGTTCATCATATTTGTATAGTGGTCGGATATATATAAATATAAAACTATGTTGTCATATCTTGGTAAAGTTGGTGGCGTTAAATGTTAACTTGATTGTTCTAATATACTCGCATGAATATTTATAATAATTATGTCTAAATGTTCACACATGTAGGATGCCATCTGAGTTCTAATGTCTTTTATGCGAGTCTGTGTGCCTATAGTTATACTTATTACTTTCATTGCACTAATTTATTTCAGTTGAACCTAAACTTATGATATGATAATAAGATAGTGTTGTTGTTCCTTATTGGATATGTTCATAGTTGTATTGTCATGAAATGCTAAGGTGATTGTTGCAATTGTCACGATATTTGAAATATAGTCGTTATAGTTACGTATAATTGAGCCGCGAGTTGCCTATTTGTTCAAACCGTGCAAACCAGAGAACTTGTTCACCTTACTAATCTTTTGTCATAGATAATGTTTTACAAGTTATATGATGGTATATGTACATGTTTAAGTTGTTTATGCGATATCTTTTATTTTTGCTGAAAATGAATTATACTGAGTTGATGGATACAATTGAATGGTATGGTTGCTAAAATGTTAAACATATGTGTGATATGGAAGTAATTTTGTTGTTATTGTGAATCATATAACTATTAATACTCAATTGTAATTTCAGTTGTTTGACTTCCACATTATTAAGTTAATTACTCATGACGCACAGTCGATGGTTCCGTAAGGAGTTTAACTGGGAATTTTATAATGTGCCTCCGATCTAAACTAATAATCTTCTTATATTGACTATATGGTTAGACTCTTGTCTAGTTCTTATGACGTGATAAATCGTTTTAAAATTTAACATGTAATTGAGTTGGTACTTATACTTTTGTGTGACCATGCAACCTGTGATAAATAGATCTGTAATAAAGAGGTAAAATTTTGATTGAACACGGTTAATTTGTAGTTACTTGCTTTACATTATGGTACGAATCGTATGCTTTGATGAGACGTCACCAGGGAATGTGTACTATCTAAAAGGTCTCCGATTAAATGTTGTAGTCGTGTTAGCCGTGAATATAACTGAGTAAAGAAGTGCAACCAAAATCCTGATGTTGAGGTAATAGTCGTTCATTAGTAAAGATAGGACTGAAATGAATAAGATGAACCTGTAAATTACGAAATATGAGTCGACACCTAAGCTTGTATTGTTTGAAGGAATTGAGTTAAGTTTACCTGATTTTGAGTTAAATGGATTCTATGGACGGCTCTGTTATAAGATTTATGTTAAGAAAGTTATTCACCGTCCAGTATGAAAGTAAAAGTTTTGAAAATGAAGTTAGATTTTGTCGTGTGAGTATAAATTGGGAATGAGATTTCCAGCCAGTGTCTGGTTGTATGGTTTCATGATATTTGCTAGTCTGGAGGAATGAAGCTAGGACGGAGTCACAAATAGTGGGTTAATTTAGTCATGTTGTTCGTTCATGTAGTGAATTGGGGGGTTGTGGTTAGTTACGAATGCCAAAACGGGAAATGTAATGTGGTGATTTAAGTGAGTTATGTGTTAACATGGTATGTTGATATTAGCATGATATGTAATGAATATTTGTAAAATTGGTGTAGTTAAATACATTTAATCTTTTATGTCATTGTGTTGGGTGCAGTTTAAATATATTTAACACCAAGAACGAAATTTTATGTATGATAGTCTTGTATGTTAACTTTCCAATATCGCTGTTTACTCGCTTGATTGACTCGACCAATAAGTTTGTAAAATTTGCCAATCAATGTGCATTCGTCATTCGTGAATAAATCCCAAACCCTTGTTATGAGGATAAAAAATATTTCTAGGATGATAAGTACTGCGAAACTGGTTGTCTTCATTTTATTGGTGATTCTGTGTCTTGACCTAAATCCGTACGGATATGTAAAGGAAAGTCGATCGACCTATTAGGTTACAAATTTTCATAAATCGATTTATTAAGTTTTGACCCTAATTCTTTTCTTATGTTGATTGATTCCCTATGTTTCTAAGGTATGAGATTACAATGATTAGTGAAATGAATAATTACTAATGATTTTTACTGGTAACCTTGTAAAGCATTGTTCCATTCATAATTTGATTATTCACATGAATAAATGTTACCAATATTTCTTGGAAAATATGCTATTTGACATGAACCATATGTGAGCACCTAAGCATCCTCATCTTTGTAACCTGAGTAGTAATGTATAAATTAGATTGACAAGCAGATCCTGTGAATGTTATTGCATGTATTGATTGATATGAAGAGTGTTTAGATTAATACTGAAATGTCTTAAGTTATTCAACGTGGCTTTTACTCCGATCCGTGGCGATGTCTTTGTGCGCAAAGATAGAATCGTAGCTTTCTTGAGAGAGCTTGTATATTGATTGTCTTTAGTAGGGATTAGTAACTTGAGCGTGAGTTGTGAATCTTTTATCCTCTTTCGATTGTTAGCGATAGTTTGAGAACTTTTGTTATAATAATGAAGGTTACGGGGGACGTAACCATGTTTAAGGAGGGTAGGATTGTAAAATCTTTATACTTTCATGTGTGATTTCTCAGTTTGGCTATATTGGTTATGCGTTGTGTGGGTTATGTTGGAGTGTTACATGATGTGTTTCTGTTATGGTTAAACTTCGGGGACGAAGTTTATTTTAAGGAGGGTGGAATGTAATACTGCGTTTAATATTCAATTAGGTGGGTGCCTTACATACTTTTGTATAAGCGTTTCATAATTCGTTTGCGTTGGTTGGTAGAGAGGGTAAACTTCGGGACGAAGTTTCTTTTAAGGAGGGTAGACTGTAATACCCCGTATTTTATATAATCGATTAAACGGATATTATTATATAGGGTTATTTCATAACAATAATCCATCCTATTGGTGATCTGCAATAATCACTCCATCCTATCAATAATCCCAATTAAATCCAACCTAAGCACCATACCTTCTAATAACGAACCAGCTGATATTTTTTTTAAGTTTATGTTAGAATATTTGATAGTTTTTGGACAACCTAGATGGTATATGTGATGTTTATGTGTAATATTTACAAGCGATGAATCAAGTACTTGGTTTATTTGATACATATAAACATAAAAAAATATCAGCTGGTTCGTTATTAGAAGGTATGGTGCTTAGATTAGATTTAATTGAGATTGTTGATAGGATGGAGTGATTATTGTATACCACCAATAGGATGGATTATTGTTATGAAATAACCCTATTATATATTAGTATTATACATTTTATATTGGTTGCATCGTAATATCGTGAATGTTATTAAGTCGGGTTTATATCGTATATGTTGAGTCGGGCTACATCACATTTTGTCTTTTGGGTCAAGAATTACCCATCTACATTTACCCAACGACCATACCCGTTTAACCCATTTGCCCTACCCGGAACATGTAACCACCATTTACCCTAAACCTAATCTAAGAGCCGCTCTCCCTCTCCCCTCTTTTTATTTTATCATTCATAAAACCATTTCTAAACCTAGAGAAAGGGAGAGGAAGAAGAATTGTCGAGCCTTTCATTTGATTGAAGATTTCTCATTGATTCCAACCTAATTCGATTTCCCTGTTTGTAAGTCGATTTCATTCCATTGTTTATACTGTTTTAAAGTGTTCGTCTTCAAAAAGTTTGAAAAGAGAGTCCTGTTTATTTGATGTCTAGTTTATGCATATAAAAGCTCGTAGTCAAATTCTTTATGGTTTGTCCTAGGTGATTTATTTATGAACATGTCGCTGAAAAGTCCGCGAATTTGATTTGGTTGTGGAAAATGATTTGAAACCCTAATTTTTATGTCGATTCAGTTATGAGGCTTCTTCATACATTATCTTTGTAGAGTCTAGATGATAATAGGACTTGGAATTTCTGCAAAATAATGTTTTAAACTCGTTTTATGAATCAATACTTTTTATGCGACGGTTTCTGTCAGTTTTTGGAAATCAGTCTGAAAACTCTTGATAAGTTTGGAATTTGAGAAAAACACGTTAGATATAATTTGTAGCTAAGACTCATGGGGTTCCAATCCAATTGGCCGTGTATCAATTTGATTTTTCTGGAAATAGTAATGTATTTTATTCCGAGTCTGTCATGTGCTGGAAAATCAGGAAAAATCGTGTTTGTTCTTTAAGTTGATATTCCTATTAAGTTATGATGAGTCTAGGTTATGTGCATGATTATTTGATTGAGTAGGTGGTAATTATACATAATTATGTTATGTAGGTGATGGATATGTGAATGATCATAATTGATTGCTTGTGTGCTTGGATTGCGAAAAGGTAGGGAAATACACTTGACTTATTATCGTTGTTGTTGAATTGTGTTGATTTGTTCGTGTTTCATATGACCAAACTGTGAACGTTGACGTGATTCGTGGTTGTTGATTCATGTTATGATTCATATCCTGGAATGTGCTTGACTGAATTGATCGTATTGAGTATATTATCACAACATTCGAACCGCATGATTCTATGATTTACCAGTTCAATGATATACATATTGTGTTGCGTTAATTTCTTGAGAATTCATATGCATTGGAGATGGAGGATGTTGTGGTGACGTGGTGTGGTGATGATGATGCTGTGATAAGGCCCAGACGGGTTCTGCAGGACTTGCCCTGGTGTCCTCAACAAGGTGCGAGTGGCGAGATCGGCTACGGTCGATATATAGTCTACCGGGGATCGGTATGGCTGGGCGTTCCGGGTTATGAGATATGAGTTGAGATGGAGGTGGAGGTGACAGAGGAGCATGCATATCATATTTTGTTGTTTCATTGTATTCCCTACTCAACCTCGTGGTTGACCCTGTGTATTCGTGAACACCTGTGACGATCCAAATATTGGGGAGCAGACTTGACAGGTTTATGAGATAGGATGGGAGCTTGATGGGCGTGAGACACTGGATCAGAAGACTTAGTAGCTAGATCAGCATTTAGAAGACTTTCACTTTTATTTATGTTAATTCTTTGTAATTTGATGTAAATGAGGTTTTGTAAAAAGTGAAGTTAAAGAAATTATGTAATTTGCCTTGGAGTTTAATTTGTTATTCACTACCTCGGGAAACCGAGATGGTAACAGTCCGGTTTATTAGGGAACGTCTTGCTAGAGGTAATTGGCTATTTAAAGTTACAAAGAATTGTAATTTTAACTAACTAGCATTTGTAGGACCCATTATATATTGATATAATGGTAGTATACTACTCAAAAGTGGAGTGTATATTATATTATTAATTGTAATATTTAAGTGTTAAATGATTACATTAATAATTAATTATGTAAGATAATTGAACATGTGACTTATAAGCATTTGTGGGACAAATGTCAAAAGGCAAAAATGGAATAAGAATCTATCATGTGACCGGTTTTATGAGAGGCAAAGATGCCATTTTGTCTTGTTCATTTGTGTTGGAATAAAGCATGATTGTGACACTTCTATGACACATCTTACATAATTGTTTCCTACACTCTACCTATACTATACAAACAAGTGAAAACAAATGAAATAAGATTCCCTTATCATGAAGGAGCAACTGGTTTTGCTCTTTAAAAAGAGAGCACTTGTTGCTCACATGCAAAATCCTCATACAACTCTCAAATACTAATACTCTCCAACTATTACTAGAAGTAGTAATACTAGAAATATTAGTAATATTAAGGAAGCATTTCTACTATATATCTAGTTAATATTAGTAGGAATTTTTGGGTTGAATCTTGGGTGCAACTTATTGGAGTGTCTTCTATACTTGGAGTCTTAGGAGGATCATCCAACATATTAAGCTCAAGAACAAATAAGGAAGGTGACCTTATTTGTGCCCTATATTTCGAACCATATACAAAGTAAGGGACATTGTTTTTCTCATAAATCTCTTATTTTGTTATGCATGTACTAGATCTAAAGAACAAATAATTAAGAAGTTAATTAGTTCACTATTAAAGGAGTCTAATAATAGCTATATGAACCTAACTCATTAGTCCTAAAAATGCAGGATTAAAGAAGTAGCTTCAGGACACCTTTTGTCTATTAGAAATTGGGCTGTTTTAGAGAATAGGTGAAATGTCGCTTTCAACTTCCTTCTTTTGGCTAAACAAGGGCTGGGCACGACTTTGAGTCCTCCTAACCTCTTGTGGCTTGAATATTTGCAGCCGCCAAGGGCCATTCTCCTAAGGCTTACATATCTTATTTGACATTTAGCAAGCAAACAAATCTAAACTCACTTTATTACTTTATGCTTTATGCTTTATTGTTTTCTAGTCTTTATATTCAGTTTGTGTAAGATAAAATAACTGTTATTTTGTGCTTTTGTAAGGCTCTTTCGTGGCCCTTAGATCTAGAATGAATGGTGGAGATTGTATTGCCTTGGTCTATATAAACCAAGCAAATCTAATGTAACAATCATATTCAGTTTAAGTGTAAAATTATGAGTTGGAAAACTGAGTTTTCTACTTTCTTTCTTCTTGCTTAGTGCCGAAAACCCTCCATTTGCCTAGTTCTTTGGGGCGAAATTTAGTCCTTGCTTCGTGATCTTGGACGAGATTCTTAGTCTTGGACTTGCTTCGTGATCGCGTCTAAGTCATATCCTTGTTTAGTTCATTGTTTTTTGTGTCCATTTCAGTCACAAATAGAACCTGTTTCCGAGTCCAATTCTGTCCAAAATTGAGTCCATCACGTTTTACTTCAAATTGGTATCAGAGCCAGGTTATAACACAATTCCATCTTGTATTAGTCTTGGTTTAAGCCTTCGTGAGTTCATTATATTCCCTAACTACAACAAAAACACAAAAACAACCCAATCAGTAAAGAGAGTTCATCAAAACTTTGGTTTGTTTCTTGAGAAATCTGTTTTTTTTGGAGTTGTTGTCATTCCGTTTTTCATTGGAAAATCAGTAGCAATGGAATATGTTCCCTATGTTCCATGCTCAAAGATGAAGCCTTGTGACCTTCGTTCCATTTCCAAGTCCTTTGAAGTAGCTATGGTAAAGTTGTAAGCTCTAACAAAAGGGTATGAAGGTGATGTGCAAACAAGGAGCGCAACCGGATGTCGTGGAGTTCTGAGGGAGCCAAAACCTCCAGATTTGTGCCGTGGAGAGCACCACCTTATTCATGGTTGTCCTAAGTCCTCTCCTACCCTTAGAGGTATATATAAAACACCATTACATCCTTCTTTAAGCGGTGAAAACAATAGAGCATTTATGTCTTGGTTAAACAGTGTTGAATGTTACTTTGAGGACAAATGTTATTCTGATTCAAGGAAGTGTGAAATGGTTGTGTCTTGTTTAAAGGGTGTTGCATTATTGTGGTATAATACTCTTATATTTACAAGGAGGATGGAAGGGAAAGTTAAAAATAGTTCTTAGTTTAAACTTGAAAGGAACATGAGATTAAAGTTTTTACCTTGTTCTATAATGGATAATTTGTGGGTTGAACTTACCTTGAGTGTTCATGAGTATGTTAGATTATTTGAGGAATTACACTTTGTGTGTGATAATGAAGTAAGTTCTTTTCTAAAGGGAATCACATTTTGCAATGGCTTGAAATCTGAAATTGCTAGGAGAATTAACATAGAAATAAGGCATTCATATGGAGAATTGCTTGAGTTGGCATTGGATGTTGAGAAGAGCTTAGCAAAGCTTAAAAACCATGAGGTCTTTGCTAAGGAGGACAGATTAGAAGCTATAGAAACAGATAGGAAGAAGGTATGGTTAAACCAAGAAGTTGTCATGCCATGCTTGGATATTGTTTGTCCTAAGCCTAAGCCCCTTGAGACAAAGGTCATGAGCACTTATGCTGAAATAATTAGCTCATGTAGTGCTATATTTAAGATCCCATGTATTGAAGCTAAAAATTCCTTCAACTCATCACATGAGCCTACTAGTGAGGAGGAGAGTAGCCATACCCTTTCCCATGGGACTATCAATGACCAAGCTACTGATTTGGGGCCTAGAGAAGTGATTGTCGACAAAAGACTACTTCACCTTCAAACCATGGAGTTTGGACAGTCCATTATCATGTTCAATGGTGGAACTTGTTGGGATTCAAGCAAGGGTAAAGCAAGAGGAGAGTGTTGGGTTGTTCCATACTCAAGTGTACCAAATCTTACCTCCTACATCAGCCATGGCTTTTGCATCAAAGCCAACATCTTGGAAGGTATAACTTGTCATAAATCATCTCCTCACGCTCATTTTTATATACTGATAAGGTTACAATTTAGTCTTGTTTAATTGGGTGCAATTTCATACATGTTAGTCAAGGAATCCAAGCATGTGAATGCTAACATGTCTAAACTGTTTTCGAGTATTGAGTTGATTCATTTTGAGAAGTTTAGAGGCTTGAAGTATGTTTCTTGGGTGTTATTGATGCTTCTAAGTAAGGATATTGTTTTTTAGATTACCATTCTTTTTTTCTTAAGGTATAAGCTATTTGTCAACAATGAAATTGACTCATTTAACACCTACGATACAATTCAGAAATTCTGGTGTTTTAGGTTAAACTTTGATCAAATTCATTGTGAGAGCTTGTTGGAATTTTTTGTTACATCAACTATAAGGTCTCTACATGGTTTAGAAAGAGTTGTAGCACATTTGGAGATGTTTGTTTTGAAGGTGATGCACGAGAACAGAAACAAGTCCTTAGTTGCATTGTTGTGCTCTACTAGTTGTGTTAATGCTCATTATGGCTTGAGCTTGGTTGACTATATGCTTCTGGTCATCCAATGTGGTGAAATGGTTGTTAAGCTTGGAGTAAAGCCACCTTGGCCTTTTGGTGATGGGTACATGAACTCAATTGAGAGGATAGTTGGAATGGGCATAAGTGGTAACAATGAGCCTTTCGTGGGTATAAAATTTTCAACTCTATTTGCTGAATTTGATGGTGGTTGTTTTGGTAATTTTCTACCGAATTAGGTTAAGCGAGGTCAATGCGGTCTTATTCGTTGTATGTTGGATGTATATTTGCGTTTAATGTGAATAAAGGAATTAAGTACGTAAATAAAATTGACACATGAGATTTGGTGACGCGGAAAACCCAATGTGGTAAACGACCGCGGGAAGGGTCGATACCCTTCCAAGGATTGCACTAGCTTGTTAATATGAGAACGATTACAATGGAGACGGAATGTAAATTTAGCTGGCACAATATGTTGCGTGTATGCATGAGATCTTGAATGTCCATTCTTGATTGCTCCTTTGGCTATTTATAGGGTAAGAACCCTAGATATGCTCTACCTCGTTTATGGTAAGGAATATTACTTCTATTGCAACTCTTTCCATAACGGGTCGTCTCCCTCCATTCTCCCTGAATTCTCTCTAAGATCTCCCTGAAGGCTTTCCAAACACGGGATTCTTCTATCAGCGGGCTTCTCCACTATTGCTTGCTTTCTTGGCCCAACTCATTAGGCGGATTCCACCTGCTCTTGGGCTCCTTGTGTTTGATTTATCCCCACGCCCCAGCTCCTTAGATAGAAACCAAACGGGCTCATCCTTCAACAGATCACCATGCCAATTTTGGCCCAAACAGTTTGCCCCTAATTCCTTATGAGATACGTCTTGAGGTGCCGAATAAGGAATTATAGATTCTTTTTGAAATCTCGCGCCGTCTTTCGCACAACATACCAAGCACTCATTATTGCCCATATCCCCTCATTTCTCGCGCTCCCTCCTCTCTTCTCTTTTATAATCTCAACTACCCTCTTCCACTTTATTAATTCCAAAACTTTAAAACCCTTTACCTCCCAAAACTCTTTTTCTCCCTTTTGCTCTCCCCCGCCGGACTTCACTGCCGTTTTCTCACCGCCGTTCCCCCAGGTATTTTTTCCTTGCCATTTTTCTTTAATCATTTCTTTTTCCTCTCTTCCGACCATGGGTAAAACCCGTCATGCCACCTCGACCTCTGCCCCTGCCGACCAAAACCCGTATCCCATTTTTCCTTCTCGCAAACTCTTCGCCCACCCTCACGACTACGACTCTTCTCTCACCGCCGGTGACATTCCTTTAATAAAGGAGTTACTGGGTCTTGGCGATGGGGTCGAAATAGCGATCCCTGAACCAGGCCAAAAGGCAGACGCTGATCGGCCGGGATGGGTTTGTTTCTACCTCTACCCATTTAGATACGGTCTTCGCTTCCTTTTCCCAAAACTTATGCACGACTTCCTTCGCACCAATAATTTCGCTATGGCGCAAATCTATGCCAACATCTGAAGGGTTCTCCTCTACTCTCTGACTGCTAGTCAGAATACCGGCGGCTCAATCTCCCTGGGTGAGCTAGCCCATATGTACCAGATCCGGTCCCTTAAAAGAGGCCAATTTTCTTTCTGGGGCTCTGGGGAGACTCCTTTCAGGCATGTGTCAAAGTCCAGGGATGAGAAGTGGTTTGAAGACTTCTTCTACGTGAGGAAGGCTTCCATCCAGCCGCCTGCTGATTACATCTTTGAGGATTGGATTATTACCTCGAGTAAGTGGTTCTCCTGACGCCTGATTGTCTTCCCTTAATGCTTACCGGCTTACTTCTTCCTTTCGTGCAGGCCCCTCTCAACTGACTTGTCTAGGCGACCCAACACCTGCCCGCAACAAACTATTCTGCGTTCCCTAGTCTGAGAGAAAGTTTGCTGATCTGCTCCCTGGTTTCTCACCTGCTTCCTCCTCCAACCCACCGCAATCAGCTCACAGCATGTCTTCTGGTAAGCCACTTTGTGTCGTTACTCGTGCTATCTCATCTTGTATGTAATCATGTTGCCTATCTGGGGTTTCTAAAATCTGGCTTCAGGCTCAAAAGTTGATCCTCTAGAGGTCATCCTCCAGAGTGCTAAAAGAAAAACAAATGCTGCGAGCCCCGACATTGCCTCTGCTTCCAAGAGGGGTGTCCCTGCTGACTCATTCCAGTCTCCTCCTGCCCATACCAGCATCGTTCGTCCTGAACCCTTAAAAGTTCCCCCACTGTCCCGTCACCCTCCTACTACACCTGTTAGTCATGTTGCAGCTGCTAGTGGCGGCATCATTGTCCACTTCCCTGAGGGCTTCGGGGACATAGATAAGGTGCCATACTGGCCTGAGATCGACCAGATCCTCTTTTCGCCATTGGTGGAAACTTTCTCAGAATTCTCCCCAGAAGAGATGGCTGAGAATGATGTGCATAATGCCTTCATGGTGAGTGTTCTTCCTCTTCTACCTGTTCTGAGTTATCTATGTCAAACCTGCTAATTCTTCCTCTTCTACTTTCAGGCCTTCCTGTTAGCTCTTTACAATAGGAAGATAATCAACGTGGTACCAACAACCAGTGGTGCTACCAATGCTAAGAACCAGGAACTGACTGGGGCTATTGCTGATCTGGAGCAGCATCATTCTGATTTGAGGGGACGGGTGGTGGAGCTGAAAGCTGAGCTTGCTGGAGCCAAGAAGAAGCTGAAGGAGGGAGCTGACCAGCTGGCGCGTACTCAGGAGGTGTGAAGTACCTTCTCTGATTCTCTCAAGCGTTCTGAAGAGAAGATCAGCGAGCCGATCTCCCTGGCCACCAATATTGTCGCCTATGCTACCTGGCGGAGAAAGATTAGCGGAATGCGTGCTGCTCTTCAGGAGGCTCCAACCCAGCAGGCCATTAAGGAGGAGGAGAGGCTGCTGGAGACCCTTTATCCCATCCAACCTAATTTGAGTGTGCTGATGCCTGAGGTTGGTGAGGTGAATTCTCCTGCACTGGCGGAGCAGACGGCTGCTGGAGGTGCTGGCTCATTTCAGGAGGCTGATGTTACTGAGGGAGCTTAGGAGGCTGCTGTTGCCGGGAGCGTGCAAGCTGGTCCTGTACCTGAAATAGGAAGTCAGTAGAAGGAGGCAGAGGAGGTGCCAGAAGTGGAGGTCATCAATGTGACCTAAAGTTGAAAGTTTTTATTTTCAAACTTTTTGGATGGTGGTCAGACCCAGTGTGGTGCAGATTTGTAAAAATTTTAAACATTTCATTTTGTGTTTTGTCTGTCGTGGTGACGGCTGACTGAACTTGGGGCCGTAGTTTTAGGCCAATTTGGAAATGCCCCTTGCCTTGGTTTGGCAAGTTTATCATATCTTGTGTGTTTTGTTTTTTACTTATACAGTTAGCTTAGGAAGCTGTCGTGTCAGCCTGCTGGCTAATTTAGGCTAGTCGTGTCAGCCTGAATAGACTGATTTAGACTCAGCTATCTGCCGTGTCAGCTGCTGGCTGATTTAGGCTTATGCCGCATTTAGGGTGAGGTGGCCGTGTCAACCTTTAAGGCTGATTTAGACCAGTCGTGTCAGCCTGAGGAGGCTGATTTAGACTCAGCTAGCTGTCGTGTCAGTCTGTTGACTTATTTAGGCATATGCCGCACTTGACTACTTAACATTGTTCATGACGCAAGGTGTGTTCATCATATTTAAAGCCAACGGGGGCGTACCTTAGGCAAGTTTATCGTCATTCTAGGACCTATGGAACGTTGCAGGATTCTGGTAGCTTAGAGATCCCTGCGCTCCATATGTATGTGCATGCATGCTGGGGCCCTGATTAATTGCGTTGATTGCGAGCTACGTCCAGGGGGTGGTATCCAGGGTAGCTGGATAAGCGTTCAGCTGTCAGCCAGGCTCCCTTTCGTATGTTCCACATGCCGCCTGGTGAGGGTGCTCCTAATGGAGAAATGTAGGTTAGGCATGTTGGAGTGCCATGTGCCTTATCACCCCGCGTTTGCAGTTGACAGTCCTGCTAGATACCCTTTCAATGTACCATAGATATTAGAATCTAGAGTGATGCATTTAAAGAAGCCTGAAAATAGGAAATTTATCAGAGCGATGTGAAGTAACTGATGCTGTCTCATGGGGTACCAGAGCAATTGTGGTCCCAAGAAGCTTACAGACCACACAACTCCAACAGTTTTCGAAGTTTGAAAGAAATAAAAGAAAAGAAAACGACACAAAATTGGTAGTATGCCTACTGCGATTTTTTTTTGGCTTTTCTTAATACACTACTCTGTACACTAAGCTCTACTTATTGTTAAAAGTGATACCTCTTCATGTGAAGTATGTTCCATGGCTTTTGTATGATTTGACCATCCATGGTCATTAATCTGTATGCGCTATGGCCAACAACTTCTTCTACCTGGTATGGTTCTTCCCATTTATAGGCGAATTTGCCTGCCTTACGATTTTTGGTGTTTTGAAACACTTCACAGAGAACCAGGTCTCCTACCTCCAGGAGCCTGAATTTTGACATTCTTGATGTAGCTTCTGGTGACTGACTGCTTGTAGGCAGCCAGACGTATTTTCGCACTTGCTCTCAGCTTGACTACCGTGTCCAGGCTCCTGGCCATCTCTACATTGTTCTGTTCCCCTGTCATACATCCATACCTTTGGGTTGGAACTAGAACCTCTGATGGAATTACTGCCTCCGCGCCAAACACCAAGCTGAAGGGAGTTTAGCATGTGGCTGTCTTTGGGGTCGTTCTGTCTGACCATATCACTAGTGGCAATTCATCTGCCCACTTTCCTCCTATCTCCTGTAACCTCCGTCTCAGTTGACCATGATGATTTTATTACTGGATTCAACTTGCCCATTGGACTACGGAGTCATGGGTGCTGATTTCTTTAGGGTGATGTTCCATCTGGCACAGTATCCCTCGGCATCGTTTGAGATAAATTGTGACCCAATGTCACATATGATTTCTGATGGGATACCAAACCTGCAAATGATATTTTGCTTAATAAAAGAGATGACCTGTTTGTCTTTTACTTCTGTGAATGCTTCTGCTTCTATCCATTTGGAGAAATAATATTTCATTGCTAGCATCCTTATTCTATTTCATGTGGCTCTAGGCAGAGGACCCACTATATCCATTCCCTATGTCATGAATGGCCAAGGAAAAATGATGGGGTGTAGGGGCTCTGCCGGCTAATGGATCATTGGCGCTGAGCGCTGGCAGGCATCACACTTGCGGGCATATTCTGCTGAGTCTGTCGTCATTGTGGGCCAGAAGTAGTCTTTTCTGAGGGCTTTGTTTGACATACTCTTGCCCGCTGCATGGTTTCCACATTCGCCACTGTGGAGGGCATGTAACACAGTTTGTGCTTCTTGCTTATCCAAGCACCATAAGTAGGGACTTGCCAATGATTTTCTTAAAAGTATATCATCAATTAGTATGAATCTGGAGGCTTTCATTTTGAAACCTCTTAATTCCTTCTTGTCATCTGGCAGCTTGTTGTGTCGCAGCCAATCTAAGTAGGGTGTCCACCAGTCCCAATCGTCTGACTTGTCAGCTGGTTGATCATCTGGCTGGTCATCTGTCTGGTTGGCTAGCTGGTCGATTGGCTGGGCAGCTGCCTGGCCATCTGTAGTTGACTACACTGCTTCCACATCTTGCTGGTCTTCTAGTTCTCCTCTGTCCACCTCTTCTAGTTTTTGGATAGAAGGTTCCAGCAAGTGCGCGATGGGGATGTTGGATAGTTCGGTTGGCTTGAAGGTTGCCCCCAGAGTTGCTAAGGCATCTGCTTCCACATTTTGGTCTCTGGGGATCTGCTTAAACTTGCAATCTTTGAATTTCTGTTTTAGCTCCTTTGCTATCTTTAAGTAGGCGATCATCTTTGAGTCCCTGGCTATAAATTCATCGTTCACATGGTTAACTATTAGCAAAGAGTCACTGAATATGTGTAGGTTCCTGACTCCCAACTCCAGAGCTAGCTGCATTCCTAGTATTAAGGCTTCGTATTCTGTTTCATTGTTGGTTGCTTTAACTCACATCTTACTGCTTGTGCTATCAGGTCCCCCTGCGGTGAACGCATGATTAGTCCTACGCCTGCCCCCCCTTTGGTTGGAGGCTCCATCGATGTGCATCTGCCAGACTTCTGCCTCCTTGTTCCCTTTGAGGGTTAAGATCTCTTCGTCTGCCAGATTGTGGATAGCTGGGCTGAAGTCTGACATAAAGTCTGCCAGTGCCTGCGACTTTATTGCTATTCTCGGATCATACCTGATATCGTATCCACTAAGATGTACACACCACATTGACATTCTGCCTGACAGCTCAGGCTTCCTCATTACGGATTACAATGGGTAATTGGTTACAACATGTATGGCGTGGGACACAAAGTAGGGGCGCAGTTTGTAAGATGCAACTACCAGTGCTAGTACTAACTTTTCGAGAGATGTGTACCTGGTCTCAGCTGGCAGCAGAGACTTGCTTACATAGTAGACTGGATTTTGCTCCTTATCCTGCTCCCTGACTAGAACTGCGCTTACTGCTACCTCTGTGACAGCTAGATATAGGTACACTGGTTCTCCTTGCTCCAGTTTTGATAGTAGTGGCGGGGTGCTGAGGTAGTGCTTCAGCTCTGACACATCTCTCGCGTACCTGTCAAAAATAAACCAACTGGTTCCAACTAACTAATATAGCTAGGGAAGTCGGGTCGAATCCACAGAGAGGTAGGAATTTGTCTGCTAAACTAGGTTCGTCTAAGTAACCAATTTTGGGGGTTTATAAATTGTGATTTCTAAACTAACAGAGTAAGGAAAAGAGAGATAAAAGGAGGAGTTAACAGATAAAGGAAAATAGCTAAGACAAACGGTTCACCATAATTATCTGGTCGAGTAATCTAGGTCCCAGTCAATGCGAAGACGGTCTAAGGGGTAGCGAACGTCACCTTTCGGTCCTTAATTCACCCTAAAGTGTAAACAGTTTAACTTTCGCCCTCGCTGCAATACTCTATTGTTCGCTACTAGTCTCCCTCTTCCAACCTTTCGGTCCAGGTCAAGGTCCACCAAGGATAAGGGTCTAATTGCGTCGACTCAATTAGGCAATTACAATTATATGTAGCACTTAAACAACAAAGACGATACCGGTATTAACCTAGTAATCGATTACTCTCCCTTCAAATCATGGGTCCCCTATAGTCTTAGCATAGGGAATTAACTACTCATAACCATCCGATTAACAATAACAATAACCAAGCAAATTAAACTAAACATAGTGAACAATCTATCTGATTGAACAGTTATAAAATAAAGAGAGAAAAGGAATTAAAAAGCAATAAATACGATAAAGGATTAAATTGAATTGGTAATACCGAACTCGAGTAGCAAGGTAGAGAATAGAATTCCAAAGAACAGTGAAAAAGTAACAGATGAAAATGTACGTAGTGAAAGAGATAGGAGTAACGTAGTGTTCTCCTCAGTCTTATACTGTAAAAACATCTTAAACCTAATCTATGGACTGATTACGGAAAGCCCATAAAAGATTAGGCGGAAATAAACTAAAAGTACACGAGAACCCCTCGATCGAGCAAGATGATTACTCGATCGAACGCCAAGTCCCTCGATCGAGCTAGGACATCCTCTCGATCGAGCATTGCTTGCTGAACCTTCTCGATCGACTCCTTAAGCTGGTCGATCGACCAATCTTGAGTGTAAAAAGCATTCGATCGAGCACTAAAGCACTCGATCGAGCTATATAGGCGCATCAGGACTTGGATATCTTCCTTAACTCAGCTCATACGTCCTCCAAGTGTAAGATTCCTAAACTCCGGCTCCTGATTTCCCATGAATGCATACAATTGGGACAATTAAGGCTCGATTTAGCTCCTCCTCGGTCAATTCCTGCAAATTACAATAAACGGACCAAAGTAGAATATTCGGGGGTATTTGTAGCCAGATGCTACATAAAAAGCACAGAAATGCGTGTAAAAATGAGGTGAAAACCTTATATAAAAGACACGCATCAAGCTCCCTGAATGCCTTCTCGTGTTCTGCAGTCCACTCAAACTTCTGGCTTTTCCGTAATATATCGTAGAATAGTCTGCACTTGTCTGAAGATCTTGAGATGAACCTGCTCAAAGCTGCCACTTTGCCAGCTAGTCTTTGTACATCCTTTGGTTTTTCTGGTGACTCCAGCTGTAATACGGCCTTAATCTGCTCAGTGCTGGCTTATATTCCTCTTTGAGTAACAATATAGCCTAAGAATTTGCCGAAGGAAACTCGAAAGGTGCACTTAGACGAGTTTAGCTTCATTTTGTATTTTCTAAGGGTGCTGAATGTTTCTGCCAGATGCTGCATGTGGTCCGTAGCCTTCTCTGATTTCACCACCATATCATCAATATATACCTCCATGGTTTTTCCTATTTGTTCTTTGAACATACGGTTGACCAGCCTTTGATATGTGGATCCTGCATTTTTCAGGCCGAAGGGCATGACATTGTAAAAATATATTCCTCTTTCAGACATGAATGCCGTTTTTTCTTGATCTGCAGGATCCATCTTAATTTGATTGTACCCACTCCAGGCATCTAGGAATGTTAACATCTCGTGTCGAGCTGTTGCATCCACCACTGCGTCAATGTGTGGTAGTGGGAAGGGATCTTTGGGACATGCTTTGTTGAGGTCAGTGAAGTCCACGCATACCCTCCACTTTCCATTCTTCTTGGGTACTACCACCACGTTTGACAGCCACTCTGGGTACTTTACCTCTCTTATCTTGTTTGCCGCTAGCAGGCTATCTACCTCCTGGTTGATCACCTTATTTCTTCCAGCTGCGAACTTTCTTCTCCTCTGCTGGACGGGCTTGCATTTTGGGTCCACACTGAGTTTGTGTGTTATGATAGACGGATCTATCCCTATCATTTCGTCATGGGACCATGCAAAACAATCCGTGTTGCCTTGTAAGAATTCAATTAGGTGTTCTCTAAGGTCTCCCGTGCATCCAGCTCCAATTAACACGGTCCTCTCCGGGTGCAGCTTGTCCAAGTTGATCTGATCTAGCTCCTCAGCCGGAAGCTCAATGTATTCGTCCTGGACGTGCTGCTTCTGTAATTGCTATGCTGGGGGCTGGCAGTGCACTTTAGCGCTTTCTTGTAGCAACCTCTAGGTTCCTCTCGGTCTCCTCGTTTTGTTTCTACTCCCCATGGCGTGGGGAACTTTATGCATTGATGGTATGTTGAGGGAACTGCCTTCATCAGGTGCAGCCATGGTCTTCCAAGAATGACGTTGTAGGTACAGGGTCCATCTATGACTAAGTACCTGACCTGTTTGTTGACTCCGCCCACGTAGGTTGGGATCACTATCTCGCCTAATGAGTTGGTTGTCTCTCCACTGAACCCTACTAGAGGGATGGTCTTCTTCTGCAAATCCTTCTCGCTGAACCCCATGTTTTCTATAGTTTTTAGCATGATCAAATTGACCGAGCTACCAGTGTCCACCAGGACCTTTCTGACTGTGCAATTGGCCATTGACAGAGTTGTAATGAGTGCGTCGTGATGCTCTTGCTCGTCACGTATATCTCCTTTGTCAAAAGCAACTGCAGGTAGATCACTATGAGAAATTCTGCCAGAAGTTTCTGGTCTGTCTCCCTTAGTCTTAGTAGCACGCCTTTTGGCTGCCGAATATATTAATCCACTTATGTCTGAGCCGCCTGTTATCACGTTTATTATCTTGGTGCACTTGGGTGGGGTTGCAGGTTTTGTGGAACCTACCTTGTCCTACTGCTTGCCCCCACGTGGTAATAGGTGGCTCAGCTCTCTCTGCTCATACATGCATCTGATCTCCCTTCGTAGTTGATACCCGTCGATGTGAGTATCAAAAATAATATTTATAATTTTCCAAACTACAACTAGCAAGCGGTAGTAAGGGTCGATCCGCATGGAGGTAGGGAGTTCTAATTGTCTTAATTTTAGTCTATGAATTTCTGGGGGGTTTTGGATTGGATTATAACTAAATATAAATGCAAAAATAAATAAGCAAATAATAAAAATAAGTGTAAACAAATGATAAAAGGGAGCTAAGATGGTCGGTTCACCATAGCTACGATGGCACATAATTTTAGGTAAGTCCGAAATACAGTCGTGTAGGATGGGTATAACATGTCCTTTCGGTCCGAGTTAACTAGTAGCTCCTTTCGGCCTATGCTACTAGTCCCTAGGTCTCACTAATACTAGCTCTCGCCCTGAAAAGTGATCCCTAAAGCCTAAATTACTTATCTTTCGATCTTAGCAATTTAGTCGTCCTAATTCATTTAATTAATGCCCTCCCCTATCTCTCGATCTACGGGTTGGTCAAAACTAAGCATCTAACAAGTCTCCTCTCGGTCTCATTGTTAAATATTACACTTAACGAATCAAACGATGCTAATCAGAAACGGGTCTGGTCGATCGACTAACTACTTCAGTCGACCGACCACACGGCATAGTCGGTCGACCAGTTAAGCCAGTCGATCGACCATGCCCTAATTCGGGGTCACCTATTCTACGCCATCTACGCTATAGCTCCCCTACATCTTAGCAAAGGTTATTTAGCTACTCATGTGCATGACAATAACAACAACAAAATTGATAAAAACTATAAATGAGAACATGATTAATATTATTAAGCAATAAAAACGCAATAAAGTAATTAAGGTTTCGGGAACTATCTAGCAATTTCTAGACTAAATAAAGCAAATAAAGAATAACTGTAAACTGAAGAACAAGAATTACCGAAGATTAGGAAAAATAAGATCCGGAAACAATGAACTTTATTAGGAATACTAAACTATCAATCAAAAGTATCGAATTAATGAAAACTACTAAATACTAGAAGGAACTGAATGATAATGAATACTGGATGTCCCCAATGATAAACTGAAGTTACGTTATAAAGGAAAATAACGTGACTTATTTCCTAAACCCTAATTACAAATGGGCTTCGGAATTCTAATTTTGCGTTAGAGTCCTTGGGGTGGTCGATCGACCACTGATACCAGTCGATCGACTACTCCTCTTTCCTGCAGACTTCTGTTCAGCATTCTGACAGTCTATAGACCATGTAGGTCAATCTATAGACCACTGTAGCTGGTAATCCGCTTCTGAAACTCTCGCAAATATATCTTTCAGGCCTTGAAATGCGCACCAAGTTCATCTCTCGAGTCACTACTCCATGTCAAATGCAATGCTAAGTACTTAGGGACGGATTCAGCTCGATTTCCGCTGGATTCTTCACATTTCTGCAATATTATACAAAAACACGAAAGTAGACGGAAATAGGGAAAATAGTAGCATAAACTACATAATTGAGCTCTGAAATGCGTGTAAAATTGGGTGTAAAACATCATATTTAGGACACGCATCAAACTTCCCCAAACCAAACCCTTGCTTGTCCCCAAGCAAGAACTAGACTCGATCCTAGGACCTAATGGAACGAGTTCAATCTCAGAGCGAAATGCAAATTGTAAAGCCTAAACCAGTTTAATGCTACAACTAACAATCAATTAGCAATATGAATCATGCAAACGAGTTATGTAGTCGTTAAAAACTGCTGAACCGTCAACTATAGAGACTTATAATTATGGACTCTCACGGGTCGCTCAAATCACTCAATAAATACAGGTGAATATATGTAAAGATAGAAAGAAATAATTTTGTAATGACACTCACCTAACTACTACCTATAAGAACATGCCTGCAATCTAACATGAAAATAATCTCTACAACCGTACATATGCATTCCAACCAAACAAATGACCATGACACATGCCGAGGTAAATATGGATATGTGAGGTAATGGGTAAGAAGGGGCTAAGATAAATTGGGAATAGAGGAGTTAAAGCCAAGCTAGTAACTACAGATCCAAATTATAACAACATCCAACTTTCTTACTCAAGACTCAACAATAAAACTGGTGCTAATGATTAGCACTAATCTCACAATCTCCAATTATAACTGTAATTCCCCAAATGATAATAATAAAACATGGGAATAAAATCACCATCTAACAAAGACTTCAACCATGTGATTTTTCTTTCTTTCGCTACTGCAGCAGGCAGTCGATCGACCAAGTGGGACAGTCGATCGACTGATTCTCTTTTTTTTTTCGAATCTTTTTTTCCTTTTTTTTCTTTCTCTTTCCCTTCAATCATTTCACCAACATTCTCATAAAGAGCAATATAGCTAAAATGCAATAAACACATTCCCACAATTACCAATACTAGCTCAGCAAGGGTGGGCTAAATATGGAATGTAGCTTATGGGACAAAAAGGGCAAATTTGGCTTTGTGAGGTTTATGGGTAAAATGAGTAAAGGAGACATCTTCCACATGTGTCAACATACCATAAACCGAATGCATACAGGTATTAAGTAGATTAAGCTCGTATTTATGCAAATTAATGTAACATGCCTTACAAGGAGTAACTACTCACATTCCTAGATAAACCGGTCGTGAATGTCACCGGTTATAAGGCTCTAAATCTCAGAAAATGATGTTGTTTGCCATAAATCTAAGTCAAGTTTTAAAGTTCAGCAAGATATTTAACGAAAACTCGTAGATTATGCATACATGATTCTACTAATAATATGTTAATTGAGCACGGCTTAGGCGTAAACAGATGAAAATGCAATGTCATCATTGAAATACTACCGTTCCGACTCGACCTACATGCTAAAATAAACGTGCAATTTTTTTTGAATTTTTGAATTTTTTCAATTTTTTTGGATTTTCTGTATATATAAGAGAAATGAAATAACAAATGTAAACTGAAGTGCAATAAACGTGAAACAGAAATGCAATAAAACATGTGAATGCAATGCAAAACCCTTCCCCAAACCAAATCACACAATGTCCCCATTGTGCAAAATCATATAAAAGAAACAAAAGGGAAATGGGAATTTGCGATAAATTAACTAAATAAGACATAAAGGTGACTCGGAAACTCACACGACTTTAAGCGCAGAAGGAAACCTCCCCAAACCAGCGTGAGCTAGGAGGTTTCAAGAGGCAAGCATGCTACCATAGGTACCGAAAAGAAACAAAAGTACCACGCGTAATTCCGAGAAAGCAATTTACAAAACGCAAAATTATGTGCAAAATAAGAAAACAGAAGAAAAAAGAAATGAGTCGGAGAATAAAGTGGAGAAAAGACTCCTCAACTCCGCAAATCGACCAAACATAGCGGGGAATGGTCGTGAACAGTGCGATGAGCGAAGCGGTCGATCGACCATACCACCCGGTCGATCGACCGGGGTGAAGAAGCCCCGGAGTCGCGGCTCGGTCGATCGACTATACAAGCCGGTCGATCGATCGGGATACCCTATTTGTAAGTTTCGA
Organism: Silene latifolia; assembly: GCF_048544455.1. Classification (NCBI taxonomy): domain Eukaryota; kingdom Viridiplantae; phylum Streptophyta; class Magnoliopsida; order Caryophyllales; family Caryophyllaceae; genus Silene; species Silene latifolia. The sequence goes on from NC_133526.1 coordinate 165,497,818, forward strand.
TTTCTTGAATTAGCTCAATAAATTGAGCTAATATGGTCTATGAACCTGCAAATACACATAATAACGCGCCCAAAATTGCGCTAAACCCAAAGTAACAGTCTAAAGTCTTTAAATCCTAAGCAAACTTATTAAAGCGAAGTCTCGCGCAAACCAAAGCTATAAATAGTCTAAAACGGAATAAAAGTGTCTAAAACTTATGAAATAAAAAGTTTTCATCCGCGAAAAATGCGGAAAATCTTCGACCATGGCTTCTGGCTATATGAAGTAACCTCCGCGGTGCTCAACTTCTCAGCACTCCAATCCACCACATAGTCCGACGGGTCAACATCAGAAGCATCTTCCCACACTTGGACATCCTCTTCAGTCTCAAGCTCCAAGTCTGAAACTGTAACTCGAACTGGCGCCTTCTTGGGCTCCTCATCTGGCTCCTCATCTGTGCCATAGCTAAGACATCCTTGTCGGAAATCTATATCTTATTACTTAACATATTCATATATGTGATGATTTAGTTTAATCATAAAATTAAACATTGATCTTATGCATGCAAACAATAATAAAAATAAGGAAGAAATCATCAACCCTTACATTGATATTTCGGATTTTTGGGCACAAGTGAGTTCTCCTACTCACTTGTTCTTGATCTCTCCAAATATTGGATGAACAAGGATTCAAGTGTAGAATCCCTCCCAAGGATTAATACCCAAGGTAATCTCTTAATAACATTAATATTATTTTTACTAGAACAATATTAATTTAAATAAAATTGACCAAAATATTATTTTGTTCTCTTAATATTTCGGCTAAGAGAAGTGAGAAAGAGGAAGAATTTTATCTCTCTAAAACTCTAATTTTAGATGTATGATGGAATGAATAATACACTAGTGTTTTTAGTAGTGTATAAGGTAAAAATAAAAAGAGAAAAACCTATAGTTTTCTCTTCATAAAACCGGGTAGGAGGGGGAGTTCTTAGGGCCAATGCATGAGCAAGGTGCTCTTCACAAGAGGCACTAGGTTTGCATGGCTAGGTTTAGGCAAAATGATTATGTTTACCACTAAGTTAATCAACATAATATTTTCCTAATACTCCCACTAATTCGGTCCATATTAAGATAAAATGGATTCCATTTCATCTTTGTCAATTTGTCAATTTGTCACATGTCACATGTCAAGTAAAATTTTTATGTATTTTTAACATATTAAAAATCAACGCATTAATAAAAATACGTCATATACAAAATTGACTTAGTAATAGATAATTACTTGTACCAAAATAATTTACCAATTATAAATCACAACATCTTGTATTTATAATAATTTATTCATTCAGTTCAATTGCTTCTGTAAACAATAATTTCATCTAAGTAATAAAACAATTCGATCACTTAGACCGTATCTTATTTAATCAAATTTTAATGAGACACGTAAATATTACTTTCAAAATCGTCCGTCAATTTTAAGTAATTTAATTAACCCGTATCGTCATACGATCAATTAAATGATCAATTAAGAGTGTTACCCTTTAGGTATGACCTAAGGGGATCAACTGATCACCACCGTCGCACGACAGTAATGTCAAACTCTAGTCAGCCAATCATTACCGATATGTGTGGACCAAATGACAGTAAAATATTACTTCCCAATTGTATTCTTTAAAATGAGACTTAAACATGTGATCATCATGATCGACAGTTGTGATCGCATTATTGTCGGAGGACAGATATTCCAACAATCTCCCACTTTTCCTCGACAAGTGTGCGTCACCAATTCTCTTGTCCTATTACTATCTCCCACTCAATGCAAGGTGTCTTTCAGGTCGTACTTGCAAGTGATCATATCGAGAGTGGTTTCCTCAATCTGGAGAATAACTGATTGACCGGATTTATCTACCATAGATATCTTCCGAGCGTGGCCACGCATTTCCAGTTCATTACTCCTCGAGTGGCCCTGAGATATTGTTATAACCCTGACTAGGGGTGGACAATTCCTATCGCACTCATTCCCTTCGACTAGCCACAGCCATCATAACCCAAAATATGCCCATTTGACCCCATTTACGAAGGTCGTAGTAACACAAATCAAAGTTAATCTGAAACTGTGCCATCTTAGGCGAATAGTCTTTAGTCAAAAGAATCGACTCATTAGAATACTATAGTAGCTCTCGCCACGACCAGGCTATATAAATTTGCCAGAACTCTATAAGCGGTCATAAGGCCCGACAAAGTGTTCCTAACAGTCTGCCTATGTGATCGACTAGTCATCACACATGACTCCATGGCACTTGAACTTGCCATCAATCGCATCACATTCTAGTCACTTCGAGACGTCACCTCATGTAAGTAACTATGGGCGAATACAATGCTAATCCGTGTTCACTTTAACGGGGTTCAATTGTCTCTACAACCCGTTTGGATGTAACAAAGTATAAGGTGATTTAATAATAACTCAAACGACAAATGTCGACATCACATTCAGGTAGTCAATACCGTATTCCAACCTTGTGATGCATATTGTAAGTGTGTAAACACTAGTCGATTGCAATAGAAGTTTAACATACCATTTGTCCATGTGCTCAAACTTTTTTTATCGCATTTTCCTTTACATTCATGTTATCTCTCATAGCATGAACCTTACCAAGTACACATATAGGTTCCCAACCTCGGTTTGGGTTCTTTATCTTGAAAGAACTTTCTGGTTGTTTATCACACAACCAATGAATTTGTGGTGGATGATATAACTTGCACTTATCAAGTACGCCACCCACTCACAATGCACTAGGTATATGTTTTGTAGAGTCTTGCAACAATTGTCAAGATGATTAGCCTAGCACTTCTCACAAGTCCTAGCATATTAGGAGATATTAGTTTGAGTAACTTCTTACTTTAACTAAGTATCTTTCCAAACTTCTTATTTCTCTTTTAGCTTGAAAAGCTTAGGATTTTCATAAATCCTTACGCGTGTTCGAACTTTAATATGTGCAACCTCTTGACACATAACAGAGTGTTCTGTCCAACACTGAAATCGTTCATCGGATTCTCCTCGAGAATTCATGACGATTCTTCTATGGCTTGCCAATGATTCATCATGCTCTTATGCATATGATTCATTATTGGACATGTGCATGATTATTCTAATGGCGGAAACATTAGTAACTAATAATCATGTGATCAACCATTCTTAGGTTCAATGAACGACCATGACTGCTAATGGCAATTCCATTTTCATTGAAATGAATAACCTACGTTTCTCGTTGATTCGATGTGTATATCTCAATACTAATCCAACATCTCATGATGTGATTGGATTCATCATAGTCCATTTTCATCCAGAATTGAAAACTCAAATACTTCTTTGTGAAAGAATAGTATTAGCTCGTCATTCTCAATGAGTAATGAGTTATAAACATTTACAAGATGATTACTCCCACTAAATTCCATGTCTTCACATGATAATTTCCAACTCCCACTTAATTCCATGTGTTTCACAATTGACTACTCAATCGAAACATTTCAAGAATTGAAATATATTTTGCTTTGCCAAGTTATTAAGATAAAACCATATATGTTCCCATCATATCCTTTCAAAATACTTATTTTGAAAAGGTTTCAATCTTAACCTTATGGAAAGAGATTTTAATCTCTAACTCATTCATTTTATAATGATGCATGGCAATGTCCTTATTTAAATATGAATATTATCTAATATACGTCCTTCTCAAAATACCCTTTTCGGAAGGAGGTTTAACCATTTCATTTTCATAATGAGGTTAAGTAATGACATTAGCGTGGTTAATTCTTAACTTAGCTCTTGTGGATATCGGCATATCAATATTTGCAACTTTTAGTCATAAATCTCATTTATTTTATAGGATGCAACTTTGATTCATTTAGGCTCTTAAGTAAATATCAAAATTGAAATTATTGGTCAAAAATATCATAAACTAGTCTATTAAGACTTTACATTAGTCATTCTTCTTCCAAAACTTTCTTTTGGTCTCCTCGTGTAGAAATCATGAGAACATATTCTTTTGATTACTTCACTTGGTCTCTTTTGTCATGTAGATCTATTCGAGACCATAGATCTCATCTATTCGTGTATACTATATAAATAGGTATACCTTTATTCAAATCATTCTCCCTTGCGTAGATCTCATTTACACAAGTACACAAATTTTTTCTTGGTGTTCTTTGTGTCTTCATTTTTCTCCCACTCTATCTTTAGAATAAATACACTAGAGATTCAAAGATAGTTTATGAGACACAAATAATGATTTTGAAGTATAAGGAGGACTATCTCATAAGTTGACTAATTGTTTTAAATTTGATAAGTGTATTTGGTGATTGACATTCCTTTAGGAGAGTTCATCAACTCAATATCACTTTATAATTGATCATACACGAGCCTTAAGCTTGTGGACATATAATGAATCCCATCATTATAGTTGTCTATTAGATCACTTTAAGTGAATGATTATATGTTTCTATGAGCAAACATATAAAGACGAATTTTAGAATAAGGATAAAATACGATAAAACGGGTGACTTGGGTTGCAAACCAAGCCACCATTATCCAAAATACAACAATTGTTTTAGAAAGGATAAAACATTTCCATGTCGAACACGGAAATCAAAAGGTTCTAAAATCCGAAACATAATTAAAATAAGACAATAAAAAGCCAAGCTTCATGGAAGCTACTCCTAGCTTCTTGATGGTTTCTCAAGCTTGCTTTTCTTTTCCATTGTCCTTGCTTGGTGGAGGCCCTATTTACAATAAAAAGGGGATACATTATCACAACTTTGTATCACAATACCATAGTTGAATTAGAAACATAAAAGAAAGGATAGTCATTTACCTACTGGAGTGATCTTTCCAGCTTTAATATCACCAAGATATTTGGAACAATTTCTTTTCCAATGTCCAACACCATTACAATAATGACATTTATCAAGAGGACCCTTCTTGATCTTGGAAGTGCTAGCTTCATAAGTCTTAGCTTTAGTGAAAGTGGGAGCTTGTTTCTTACCCTTCTTCCCATTCTTCTTGAACTTCCCCTTGCTTTTGGTGCTTATGTTAAGCACATCCTTAGGTGGGTTAACATTTAACCCCATGTCTCTTTCGGCTTGCACAAGTAACTTGTGCAACACTTCAAGAGACACGTCCTTGTCTTGCATGTTAAAATTCACCCGGAATTGAACATATGCCTTGACTTTGGCTAAGGAGTGTAGAATCCTATCTACAATGAGTTCTTTGGGGATTTCAACCTTTTGAATCTTCAAGGTCTCGACGAGATCCATTAACTTGAGCACGTGAGGACTAACCTTTTGGCCCTCTTTGAAGTCGAGATCAAAGAATGTCGCGGCCGCCTCATATTGGACGATCCGCGGAGTTTGTGAAAACATTGTCACAAGCTTGGAATAGATTTCATTAGCGGTGCCCATCTTAAAGGCTCTCCTTTGGAGATCCGCCTCCATCGCAAAGATCAACACATTTTTCATTGCGGCGGACTCCTTGTGGTAAGCCTCATATGCTTCCCTAGTAGCGGCACTCGACCTAGCATTAGGTTCGGTTGGAGAGGCCTCGGTGAGGTAACGAAGCTTCTCGTCACCTTGGGCGACTAATTTGAGTTGGGCATCCCAATCGGAGAAATTTGACCCATTCTTTTCAAGTTTACATCGATCCATGAAGGATCGGAGCCATGAAGTATTGGTGAGAGGTGTGGCGTTGGTGTTTGGAGTGGCCATTTGTTATGAGAAATAGAAGTGGTCTACAAAACAAAATATAGAAGGAATAAAACATATGTCGTTTTCAAAATAATAATACTCGTAAAATTTTTAATTTAAACAAGTTTTATTGCATTTATCTAGTGACCTCTACCCAACTTAGATAAATGATTCCAAGACCCAAATTCATATCAACTTGGGCACGGTGTGGCCGATGAAACCCTTATCAATATAACTCGGTGGATTAACGTTTTAATCGATTCTACTTTTAGAACTCTTGGTCGATAAAATTACATTAACATTTTTCTTTAGCCCAAAACACATCCGACAAGGGCACGGTGTGGCCGATAAAACCCTTATCAAAAACTTTTGTTGAGTTCAATCCAAATTTTGAATAAATGTGTCCATGATCCAAACCCACATTAACTTGGGCACAGTGTGGCCGATGAAACCCTTATCAACATGAATTCGGTGGATAGACATTTATCACCCACTTCCCCTACGTAACAAGGTTTGTACCCCGGTGTGGCCGAGTGCACTCCCTCATGAAATAGGTTTTCATGGTTTCTACTTTTTGGTAAGGCTAAGTCTCAATTGTTTATTTTTAGCGAGAGGTCATGTCAATTTATTATCTATCACGTTTTAAGTGAACTAAAGCGGTGAACTACGATAAGTCTAATTGACACGGTCGATAAACTCGATTAAAATGACAATGCATGTTTTAGTTATGGCGATTTAGCGATGCATGCAACATATAAATAAAATGCAAAACATAAATTAAATCCAAGTATGGCCTTCCTAAAATAGAAAATCTAATTAACTATTACATATTCGGAAACCAACTCCATTGGTCCCTTGAACTTCGGTTTTGGCACGCATCTCGAGGTAACACCGTCTTTATGTATCGCCTTCTTAAATGACACCGTCTTCAAGGAACTCCGAAATAAATAAATTACATAACAAATTACATAATTTCCTATTATACATTTGTAATTAAAATAAAATAAATCTATTAAATTACAAAACGGTGATACGAGATCACAATAAATTACAACCGAATCGATATTCCCATACATTTCGGGTAATACCAATTAAAAACTAAGGCCATACTAAGTAAAATTACATAATTCAAAAATTACATAAAATAAAATTATGACAATCATAAATAAAATGCAGCATTATAATATGTATGAACATGCCCAATTTTATGCTAAATCGCCATTAAGGAGCCAATATCGTATATTAAACGGTTTTTACGGATTTACGTGATTCAACCTTTTAAAATCACAATAAATTACATAAAATCATATTTATGCACAAGTTAATTACCCTAACCAACTTAGGACTCAAAATTATTCTCCACTAACTATTTGACTATAACTAACTTATATTTCTTAAAATTGTTCATTAGTGGACTCAAAATTACAATAAAAATGCTATAAACTTCAAATAAATCACAAAAATTTCAAATAAATTTGAAATTTGAAATTTAAACTCATGAACATTCTGGAAAAATACCATGACACTCATAATGTTCAAAAACTTAGGTTAAAATTTCGAAATTTATCGGGAAAAACATTGTTGCGGTTTATCGGATTTATCAAATATAATCATAAAACATGAGAAAAATTATATTTATCAACTTTTCAATTTTAGATCTGAAATAGGTAATAAAATGCAACATGTGACATTTTTCCTTATTCATAAAGTATGTTTTAGCAATTATTCACTAATTAAGTCACTATTTATGTTATTTTTCATCAAATATTCATAAATCATGCATAAAGACTTCATTATAGCCTATTATCTTACACACATCTTGTAAAATTGTATGTGACAACATACTAAATTTATATGACCAGATTCGAAATATTTCTCATTTTAACCTGTTTTTCATTTAAATTCGATTTTTATCATGAAAAATCCATATTTCGAGCATAAAAACTCCAAAAATTCTGAAAATTTGCAGGTCAACTAAAAATAAAATATGTGAAAACATATCCAAAAACCACTGGAAAATTCGAAGTTTAGCTAATTTTAGTCCGAAAATGACATTTTTATCATAAAATCACATTTTTAATGCTATTATTATATAAAATGAACAATAAAAATCCATAAATTAACCAAAATATCCTAAATACATTTTAGGATCAGAAACTTTAACATGCATAAATTATTTCGTGATATATCATAATAACACATTTTTACAAGTCTTATATGTTAATCGTATAACTCGGAAAAACTATAACCGATTTGCATGCAAACAACGTAAGGCTCTTGATACCGCTTGTTGGAAATCTATATCTCATTACTTAGCATATTCCTATATGTGATGATTTAATTTAGTCATAAAATTAAACATTGATCTTATGCATGCAAACAATAATAAAAATAAGGAAGAAATCATCAACCCTTACATTGATATTTCGGATTTTTGGGCACAAGTGAGATCTCCTACTCACTTATTCTTGAGCTCTCCAAATATTGGATGAACAAGGATTCAAGTGTAGAATCCCTCCCAAGGATTAATACCCAAGGTAATCTCTTAATAAAATTAATATTATTATTACTAGAACAATATTAATTTAAATAAAATTGACCAAAATATTATTTTGTTCTCTTAATATTTCGGCTAAGAGAAGTGAGAAAGAGGAAGAATTTTATCTCTCTAAAACTCTAATTTTAGATGTATGATGGAATGAATAATACACTAGTGTTTTTAGTAGTGTATAAGGTAAAAATTAAAAGAGAAAAACCTATAGTTTTCTCTTCATAAAACCGGGTAGGAGGGGAAGTTCTTAGGGCCAATGCATGAGCAAGGTGCTCTTCACAAGAGGCACTAGGTTTGCATGGCTAGGTTTAGGCAAAATGATTATGTTTACCACTAAGTTAATCAACATCATATTTTCCTAATACTCCCACTAATTCGGCCCATATTAAGATAAAATGGATTCCATTTTATCTTTGTCAATTTGTCAATTTGTCACATGTCACATGTCATGTAAAATTGTTATGTATTTTTAACATATTAAAAATCAACGCATTAATAAAAATACGTCATATACAAAATTGACTTAGTAATACATAATTACTTGTACCAAAATAATTTACCAATTATAAATCACAACATCTTGTATTTATAATAATTTATTCATTCAGTTCAATTGCTTTTGTAAACAATAATTTCATCTAAGTAATAAAACAATTCGATCACTTAGACCGTATCTTATTTAATCAAATTATAATGAGACACGTAAATATTACTTCCAAAATCGTCCGTCAATTTTAAGTAATTTAATTAACCCGTATCGTCATACGATCAATTAAATGATCAATTAAGAGTGTTACCCTTTAGGTATGACCTAAGGGGATCAACTGATCACCACCGTCGCACGACAGTAATGTCAAACTCTAGTCAGCCAATCATTACCGATAGGTGTGGACCAGTTGACAATAAAATATTACTTCCCAATTGTATTCTTTAAAATGAGACTTAAACATGTGATCATCATGATCGATATATGTGATCGCATTATTGTCGGAGGACACATATTCCAACAATCCTAGACCGCCTCTTTGAACGATTGGCTCCTTCACAGCTGGAGCAATGAACGGCTCTTCCTTCCCCAAACCATTTCCTGCAATATCCAAAACAGAAGAATTGTCCTCCAATTTGCTCCCAATCTGGGGCGGAGGTGTCACAACAGGAATAGGTACAGGTACTAAAGTAGGCATATCAGAAAGCACAAAATAAGATTTCTTTTCAGAAATCACATTACAAGTAACTGGCCACATAGGGTCTTTCTTCCTAGGGGACTGGGCAAAAACAATGGACTGTTTGCCCACCTTAAAGGTCAAAGTTCTTTCCCCCACATCAATTACTGCACCAGCAGTGTGCAGAAACGGTCTACCCAGAATAATAGGAATGTGAGCTGTTGGAATAAGTGTCCTCCGACAATAATGCGATCACAACTGTCGATCATGATGATCACATGTATAAATCTCATTTTAAGAATACATATGGGATGTAATATTTTACAGTCAACTGGTCCACACATATCGGTAATGATTGGCTGACTAGAGTTTGACATTACTTGTCGTGCGTGCGGTGGTGATCGATTGATCCCCTTAGGTCATACCTATAGGGAAATACTCTTAATTGATTATTTAATTAATCGTATACCGATACGAGTTAATTAAATTGCTTAAAATTGACGGATGATTTTGTGAGTATAATTAACGTATCTTATTGTAATATGATTAAATGAGACACGGTCTAAGTAATCGAATTGTTTTATTACTTAGATGAAATTATTGTTTACGGAAACAATTGAAACGGAATGAATAAATTATTATAAATACAGAATGTTGTAGTTTATAATTCGGAAACACTTTTGGTACAAGTAATTACGAATTACTAGTCGATTTTGTAAATGACATATTTTATGAGTATGTTGATTTTTAATATGTTAAAAATACATTACATTGTGACATGTCATGTAACATGTTACATGTGACAAAATTGACAAATGACAAAACAAAATGGACCTCCCATTTTATATACATGTACCGAAATATTGGAGGGAGTTAGTGGAAAAATTGTGTAAATTGTTTTAAGTAAAAAACACAATCATGAAAGCTAACTACTAGCCTTGCATGCCTATCATTTTCTTGGGTAGAAAAACTTGCCCATGCATTGGGCACAAATACTCCCTCCAACCGGTTTCACCATGAAAAAGAGAGTGTTTTCTCTACAATTTTTCATTCACTCTTATCATAATTTTTCTAGTGTAAGAAAAATGCATTCTCTCTACATCTTATGAAATTTCTAGAGAAATAAATCTCACAAATACTCCCTCTTGACCGAAATATTCAAGAGTAAAAATACAATTTATTTTGTGTCAATTTTATAGTAAAACTTATATTATTACTAGATCATAATAATATTTGTTATTGAGAGGTTTCCTTGGGTATTCACTTTTGGGAGAGATTTTATACTTGAATCTTTGTTCATCCATTGTTTAGAATGCTCAAGAACTAACAAGAAGGAGATCTTGTTGGTGCCCTTTTATCCGAAAATCATATGGTGAGAAAACGATTTCTTCTCTATATTTACTTATGTTTGCATGAATAAGATTTGTATTTAATTTTATGACCAAATTAAACAGAAACATATATGAATATGTTGTATAATGAGATATAGATTTCTAACAAGCGGTATCAAGGGCCTTAGGTTGTTTGCATGCAAATCGGTTATAGTTTTTCCGAGTTATACGATTAACATATAAAACTTGTAAATTTGTGTTATTATGATATATCACGAAATAAATTTTGCATGTTAAAGTTTCTGATCCTAAAATGTATTTAGGATATTTTGGTTAATTTATGGATTTTTATTGTTCATCATTTATAATAATGGCATTAAAAATGTGATTTTATGATTACAATGTCATTTTCGGACTAAAATTAGCTAAACTTCGAATTGTACAGTGGGTTTTGGATATGTTTTCACATATATTATTTTGAGATGACCTGTAAATTTTCAGAATTTTTGGAGTTCTTCTGCTCGAAATATGGATTTTTCATGATAAAAATCGGATTTAAATGAAAAATATGTTAATATAAATTTAGTATGTTGTCACATGCAATTTTACAAGATGTGTGTAAAATAATAGGCTATAATGAAGTCTTCATGCATGATTTATGAATTTTTGATGAAAAATAGCATAAATAGTGACTTAATTAGTGAATAATTGCTCAAACATACTTCATGACTAAGGAAAAACGTCACATGTTGCATTTTATTACCTTTTTCAGATCTAAAATTGAAAAGTTGATAAATATAATTTTTCTCATGTTTTTATGATTATTATTGATAAATCCGATACACCGCAACATAGTTTTTCCGATAAATTTTTCGAAATTTTAACCTAAGTTTTTGAATATTATGAGTGTCATGGTATTTTTTCAGAATTTTCATGAGTTTAAATTTCAAATTTTTTGAATTTATTTGAAATTTTTGTGATTTATTTGGAGTTTATGGCTTTTTATTGTAATTTTGAGTCCATTAATGAACAAATTTAAGAAATATAAGTTAATTATTGTCAAATGTTAGTGGAGACTAATTTTGAGTCCTAAGTTGGTTAGGGTAATTAACTTGTGCATAAATATGATTTTATGTAATTTATTGTGATTTTAAAAGGTTGAATCACGCAAATCCGTAAAAACCGTTTAATATACGATATTGGCTCCTTGAAGGCGATTTAGCATAAAATTTGGCATGTTCATACATATTATAATGCTGCATTTTATTTATGATTGTCATAATTTTATTTTATGTAATTTTTGAATTATGCAATTTTACTTAGTATGGCCTTAGTTTTTAATTGATATTACCCGAAATGTATGGGAATATCGATTCGGTTGTAATTTATTCTGATCTCGTATCACCGTTTTGTAATTTAATAGATTTATTTTGTTTTAATTACAAATGTATAATAGGAAATTATGTAATTTGTTATGTAATTTATTTATTTCGGAGTTCCTTGAAGACGGTGTCACTCAAGGAAGACGATACATAAAGACGGTGTTACCTCGAGATGCGTGCCAAAACCGAAGTTCAAGGGACCAATGGAGTTGGTTTCCAAATATGTAATAGTTAATTAGATTTTCTATTTTAGGAAGGCCATACTAGGATTTAATTTTTTGCTTTGCATTTTATTTATATGTTGCATGCATCGCTAAATCGCCATAACTAAAACATGCATTGTCATTTTAATCGAGTTTATCGACCGTGTCAATTACAATTATCGTTGTTCACCGCTTTAGTTCACTTAAAACGTGATAGATAATAAATTGACATGACCTCTCGCTAAAAATAAACAATTGAGACTTAGCCTTACCAAAAAGTAGAAACCGTGAAAACCTATTTCGTGAGGGAGTGCACTCGGCCACACCGGGGTACAAACCTTGTTACGTAGGGGAAGTGGGTGATAAATGTCTATCCACCGAATTCATGTTGATGATGGTTTCATCGGCCACACCGTGCCCAAGTTAATGTGGGTTTGGATCATGGACACATTTATTCGAAATTTGGATTGAACTCAACAAAAGTTTTTGATAAGGGTTTCATCGGCCACACCGTGCCCTTGTCGGATGTGTTTTGGGCTAAAGATAAATGTTAATGTAATTTTATCGACCAAGAATTCTAAAAGTTGAATCGATTAAAGCGTTAATCCACCGAGTTATATTGATAAGGGTTTCATCGGCCACACCGTGCCCAAGTTAATATGAATTTGGATTTTGGAATCATTTATCATAGTTGGGTAGAGGTCACTATGTAAATGCTTTACTTGTTATTTACATGTATTAATAAAACGATAAATGTTAAAGTTTTCCACTATTCCGTTATCATATTGTTCTAATTCTTTACCACAATTTATATATACGATATCATTTCGATTTTTGATTCAAATCTCCATTAAAACATCGTAACTAAAGACAAATATGATTTTTCTTCTAAAACCTCATATGAACCATTGCTAAGGATCTCTTGTGAGGAGTATAGATAAAAGTTATTCATTATCAAACAGGTTTTTGATTCTTGACTAACACATCTACTTACAATGGATTGTTTTTCCATATACTTAATTAAATTAAGTACCTTGAAGCGATAAATTGTTTTGGTAATTAGATTTGTCGGAAATCGTAATAGACCAAAATACCGCAACCACTTCAATGAAAGTTTTAAGACTAAACAAACGAATGAAGAGTAGTCTTCATGAATATAATTTTGCTTCTCAAAGCAAACACTCATTGAAATGAGTGGGAGCATTCTCTTAAACCGTTAAGAACAGGATAAGGTTTTAAAGAAGTAAAATTAAGAATGAAATTGATTCAAGGTAATGTTAAAAGTAAAGTTATTGAGAATAACGATACTAAACCTATCAATCCCGACCGATAAAGTTTTCACTGTCTTAAATGTTGGACACTAGAAAGGAAACTACCCCAAATTGTTAAAAAATAAGCAAGTTAGTTGTGGGACATCTAATAAGACTTAGTTCTTTATTTGATTGACATAAGTTTGGCTAGTACCATTTCGTCAATATTAGAAACTGATGGTGGTTTTCATCACTGCATGTGATACATAGGATGATTGGAATATGACGACTAGCATCAAATAATGTCGAGAGATAGAGTCATTGTTTACTCAATCTAGTTTTGAGTTTAAAGTTGTACCTTAATTAGGAATATTAAGTACATGAACCCTAAATAAGAATATAATTTTTTGTTAAGATACAAAAGAGGTTTCACTTTTGTGACCCTATAGACCATGATTTGATGTATGGCTAGCCCATTATCAAGGTGATTATATTCTAAACCAAACTAGAATGATATATCATGAAGATGATGCAAGACTCAAATTGGTAATCCAAGATTAAACCTTAGATTCTAGAATGATGAACGCAAAGAGTTATCGAGTACTCTTGAAACCATTAGATCTTATGGTATATGCGTATCTTGTATTCAAAGCAAGATGTCTCGTGCCTTTTGGTTGAAAAGGAGATCGAGATTGTAAATCATTGATCCAAAATAGGTTGATCATTTTCTTTTACCAACGATTTAAGTTGACGCTAATGTGTTCACTTAATAAGGTAAATAGAGAAATCTTTGAAGAAGTTCAAAGAGTTCAAGGAATCACAATTTAGTCGTGATGGGATTATCAAAGTGAAGACTTTGATATAAGCCAAATGAAATATGATATAGTATCACAAGTTAATCTCTCTTAAACGCACATTATGGGATAATGTGTGGTTGGATAAGAATTCAAACGCTATTCGATATGGTTTGGACTTCGATCAAGTTACTTTGAGCTGCTTGATCCTTTTGGGGATTTTATCATTTTGTCTAAATTATTTTTTCACTAAATCTAAAACGAATCATATGAGATATGAAATGGTAGGGTACCATGGTTGTAAGTTTTCAAAAGAAACAAATGCTCATTTTCCTTATTATAATCATGAGTACACCGGGTTTGTGGCTCGTGAAGCTGTCTTTCTAAAATACAAGTTTGTTTCTAGAAGACAGAGTGGGAGAAATTATTCAAGAGCCACAAAGAATGTTATGTCGAATGTTATGTCGCAAGAAACTGGTCTTTCTTGGCTACATGAGACGTTTTGTGTAAGACGTTGTTTCTTTAACACCTAGGAGGTTAAATTCGTCACTTGTTGAAGATGATGAATTCATGTTACTTTTAAGAAAGTAAAGAGCTTACAACTTACAAAGATATTGTTTGATTCAAATTACTTCTGGAAAGTAATGAATATATGACTTACATGAGAGTGTTTAAGTCACAACTCAATACAAGGCTTAGAGCCATGAAAATCCGAAATAAATTCTGAATGGAATTGTTGGATATCTAAGAGAGATATCAAAGCTTGATTAGTTGCAAAGTGTTTTGCACTATTCGGATCTTCTTAGGGAATGTGTTTCATTATGATGGTATGCATATAGCGAGTAAATCTAAAACCCACTTCTTCAATTAGAAGGAATGTATTCAATACATATCTTGAGTTTTGTAGATTCTTGCAATCCTAAGATAATGTGAAACTTAAGAGAGGGTCTTAAGTAGGACATCAATGAGTTGGAATCAACATTTTGATCATGTGATAAAACTTTTCTCAATAGGTTGAGAAGTTGTGTTTATACATGAAGTTTAGTGGGAGTTTCGGAAATTTTAATTAGTCTAATGTGTGGATGACTTATTGATCATTGAGAATGATTTAAGACTTTTGGAGTAATATAATACATCTTTAATATCCAGATTTATGTAGATAAATCCACATGATATTAGCGTCAAATAAGAAGTCTTATGTTGATAAGATTCATGACTAGTTCAATCAAATTGAACATATTTGATTGATTCCATTTGCTTCCGCTGCCGGATCAATTAAATAAGTAATGATGTATAACACTTCATATACTTTGAGTATGATGAATTGGTTCAAATCGAATTTAAGTAATAGTTACCAAGTAAGCCATAAAGATTACCCTTAAGTTCTTGTAGAAGCATTAAGGATGTAATGCAAAGTGTTTTTGATGCAAAATTTTGTGTAACGGTGTTACACAAGTGACAATTGACAATTGAGATTGCGCATGGTTTCTGACAAAACAATAATCAAAACATATGGGATGTAATATTTTACAGTCAACTGGTCCACACATATCGGTAATGATTGGCTGACTAGAGTTTGACATTACTGTTGTGCGACAGTGGTGATCAGTTGATCCCCTTAGGTCATACCTATAGGGAAATACACTTAATTGATTATTTAATTAATCGTATACCGATACGAGTTAATTAAATTGCTTAAAATTGACGGATGATTTTGTGAGTATAATTAACGTATCTTATTGTAATATGATTAAATGAGACACGGTCTAAGTAATCGAATTGTTTTATTACTTAGATGAAATTATTGTTTACGAAAACAATTGAAACGGAATGAATAAATTATTATAAATAAAGAATGTTGTAGTTTATAATTCGGAAACACTTTTGGTACAAGTAATTACGAATTACTAGTCGATTTTGTAAATGACATATTTTATGAGTATGTTGATTTTTAATATGTTAAAAATACATTACATTGTGACATGTCATGTAACATGTTACATGTGACAAAATTGACAAATGACAAAATAAAATGGACCTCCCATTTTATATACATGTACCGAAATATTGGAGGGAGTTAGTGGAAAAATTGTGTAAATTGTTTTAAGTGGAAAACACAATCATGAAAGCTAACTACTAGCCTTGCATGCCTATCATTTTCTTGGGTAGAAAAACTTGCTCATGCATTGGGCACAAATACTCCCTCAAACCGGTTTCACCATGAAAAAGAGAGTGTTTTCTCTACAATTTTTCATTCACTCTTATCATAATTTTTCTAGTGTAAGAAAAATGCATTCTCTCTACATCTTATGAAATTTCTAGAGAAATAAATCTCACAAATACTCCCTCTTGACCGAAATATTCAAGAGTAAAAATACAATTTATTTTGTGTCAATTTTATAGTAAAACTTATATTATTACTAGATCATAATAATATTTGTTATTGAGAGGTTTCCTTGGGTATTCACTTTTGGGAGAGATTCTATACTTGAATCTTTGTTCATCCATTGTTTGGAATGCTCAAGAACTAACAAGAAGGAGATCTTGTTGGTGCCCTTTTATCCGAAAATCATATGGTGAGAAAATGATTTCTTCTCTATATTTACTTATGTTTGCATGCATAAGATTTGTATTTAATTTTATGACCAAATTAAATAGAAACATATATGAATATGTTGTATAATGAGATATAGATTTCTAACATGAGCATCCTCGGGTATATCTAGGACAATGAAGTCAACGGGGAAAAAGAACTTCCCTATTTGCACAGGAATATCCTCTAAGACCCCTACTGGCTGAACTTCAGAACGATCAGCCATCTGTACAGTCATATTAGTAATAGCAAATCTAGTCAATCCCAACTTCCTAGCTAGACTTAATGGCATGACACTAATGCTAGCTCCTAGATCACACAGTGCCTTCTCAATTGAGAAGGTACCAATATTACAGGGGACAGAGAAACTACCTGGGTCAGCTAGTTTACGAGCAGCGGTGTGAGATAGGTATGAACTAGACTCCTCAGTTAAATGCACAGACTCGACAGCATTCAAAGACCTTTTTCTTAGCTAGCAACTGTCTCATAAACTTCATATATGCAGGTACTTGATTAACTAGTTCTAAGAAAGGTATTTGCACATTAAGACTACGCACTAAATCTTTCAATTTACTGAATGTTACCTCATCTTTGGTTGGCACTAGTCTCTCTGGATAAGGGGCTGTAAGAAGCAACTTAGCCTTCTCCTCTAGGTCTCTCATACCGGCATCAGTGGACTTAGGCTGAAAATCCACTACCTTGTCCTTGTTGTAGCTCGAACCTTCTTCAGACCGTCTCAGGAATGTACCATTAACCGTCGTAGGGTCATACTTTGAACCGGAATTGTTCCATCAGCATTTGGATCTTGCCTCAATAATTTCGGAGCCGTCGCACCCCGAAACAAGTAGTCCCTCAAGTTATCTGGCATTGGAGGACGAAACGGTTCGACATCAGCAGTATCATCAGTCGATCGACCAGTGGGGTCGGTCGATCGACTGATCTCTTTTTTTCCAGAATGAACAGAAAGGTCAGACAGTGTCGCTGAGGAATTAGGGGTGGTCGGTCGACTGGGTATGGCGGCCGATCGACCGTGATCGCTGTTGCTCGTCTTTTTCTCGCTCTTTTTCTTCTTTCCTTTTCCAGCAGCTTTTCCACCTTTTTCAACCATAACTCCCTCGGGTTCATCCCCTACAGTAACGGGTCCAGCAAGGGTAGACCCGCTCCTTAATAAGATTGCATTCAGGGTCTTTTCCTTCTGGTCCGGCTGCGATGGTAACTTCCCCGGAGCTCTAGTAGCAAATTTACCTGCTAACTGGGCAATCTGAGTTTCCAACATCTTTGTACTAGCCTCTCTAGCCAGAGACTCCTTCAGCATTCCCGTCAAGCTCAAACATGTTTTTGAGCTCGAAGCCTCGAAACTTTGAGACTGCTTGTTGTTCTTTGAGGTACATAGGGTGGTTTCTGTACGGTTCTTCTTTGCTTATGAGGGGGCACATAATTCTGCTGCTGCGGAGCTGGAGTCGGATTTTGGACATTCTGGCTACTCCACCTCAAATTTGGATGCACATTAGAAGGGTCAAAGTAGGTGTTGGTCTGCCTATAATGTTGAAAAGCAAAGACAAACCTCATTGGGACGATACGAGAAATCCGCAACGTGTCCTTCTCCTCCACATCTCTTGCATGAAAAGGGACCGTCGACACAAAGATTTACCTGATAAATACCACCCTTTGAAGCTCCTCCTAACTCATACTTGTCAAATCTCGCCGTAAGAGCCTCTAATGCAGCTAGGGAAGGAGATTCAGCGGCTCTTTTTTGATTTCCCCTGGAGTTCCCATGCTCAGCTTTATGGGTGGCCATATCTTCAATAATTTTCCACCCCTTAGTCTCTCCAACATTCTCCTGGAATCTGCCATTAGCTGCAGCATCCATGATAGCCCTCTGATCATCATAAAGCCCATTATAGAATTGATTGCACATGCTCCATTGCTCGAACCCATGGTGTGGAATAAATCGCACCAGCCTCTTGAAACGGACCCAAGCTTCATGAAAATCTTCATTAGGTCCTTGCTTAAAACTCGTGATCTGAGCTCTAATCGCATTGGTCTTTGATGCAGAGAAATATCTTTTATAAAATGCTAGGGCCTGCGAATTCCAATCAGTAATCCCATTAGCAGCTCGATCCAGATCTCGGTACCACTCCCTAGCGGCATCACGGAGTGGGAATATGAACATCGTCTCTTTCACCTTGTCCTGGGTCACACCTGCTGGTGGGGGTATGGAACAACAGTAGTCAATGAATATCTCCATATGTTTAGCTGCATCTTCATTTGCAGCTCCCCCAAATTGGTTTCTCTCAACCAAGTTAATGTAGGACGGTTTCGGTTCGAATTTTCTATCCGTCCCAGCTGGCAACGCGAATCCCTTATAGAGATTCTCAGCTTTCGGCTCGGAGTGACTAGCTATACTCGCTTCTTCAGCCATCTCTAGAAAATCTGGAGAAGTAACGGTATCTGTGGAAGAAACTGGAGATGGTGGTGGATTTTCTTCAAATAACTCGTTCTCGTAAAAACTAGACCGAGAACTAGGCTCTTCCTCGGACTGTGCTTCTTGAAATAGCCTTCTTTTAACTCGCAGGGTCCTCTCTAGCTCGAGATCAAGGGGAAATAATTCACCCTTTTGAGACCTACGCATAAGAATAAACTACAACAAGAAGATGAGAAAAGTTGAAGGAACAAAAAGTTCCTTAAACTAAGAAAAAGACTAAAATAAATAAACAACTAAAACTTGCGCTGCTTCCCCGGCAACGGCGCCAAAATTTGATACCTGTCGATATGAGTATCAAAAATAATATTTATAATTTTCCAAACTACAACTAGCAAGCGGTAGTAAGGGTCGATCCGCAGGGAGGTAGGGAGTTCTAATTGTATTAATTTTAGTCTATGAATTTCTGGGGGTTTTGGATTGGATTATAACTAAATCTAAATGCGAAAATAAATAAGCAAATAATAAAAATAAGTCTAAACAAATGATAAAAGGGAGCTAAGATGGTCGGTTCACCATAGCTACGATGGCACATAATCCTAGGTAAGTCCGAAATACAGTCGTGTAGGATGGGTATAACATGTCCTTTCGGTCCGAGTTAACTAGTAGCTCCTTTCGGCCTATGTTACTAGTCCCTAGGTCTCACTAATACTAGCTCTCGCCCTGAAAAGTGATCCCTAAAGCCTAAATTACTTATCTTTCGATCTTAGCAATTTAGTCGTCCTAATTCATTTAATTAATGCCCTACCCTATCTCTCGATCTACGGGTTGGTCAAAACTAAGCATCTAAAAAGTCTCCTCTCGGTCTCATTGTTAAATATTGCACTTAACGAATCAAACGATGCTAATCAGACACGGGTCTGGTCGATCGACTAACTACTTCAGTCGACCGACCACACGGCATAGTCAGTCGACCAGTTAAGCCAGTCGATCGACCATGCCCTAATTCGGGGTCACCTATTCTACGCCATCTACGCTATAGCTCCCCTACATCTTAGCAAAGGTTATTTAGCTACTCATGTGCATGACTCTAACAACAGCAAAATTGATAAAAACTATAAATGAGAACATGATTAATATTATTAAGAAATAAAAACGCAATAAAGTAATTAAGGTTTCGGGAACTATCTAGCAATTTCTAGACTAAATAAAGCAAATAAAGAATAACTGTAAACTGAAGAACAAGAATTACCGAAGATTAGGAAAAATAAGATCCGGAAACAATGAACTTTATTAGGAATACTAAACTATCAATCCAAAGTATCGAATTAATGAAAACTACTAAATACTAGAAGGAACTGAATGATAATGAATACTGGATGTCCCCAATGATAAACTGAAGTTACGTTACAAAGGAAAATAATGTGACTTATTTCCTAAACCCTAATTACAAATGGGCTTCGGAATTCTAATTTTGCGTTAGAGTCGTGGGGTGGTCGATCGACCACTGATACCAGTCGATCGACTGCTCCTCTTTCCTGCAGACTTCTGTTCAGCATTCTGACAGTCTATAGACCATGTAGGTAAGTCTATAGACCACTATAGCTGGTAATCCGCTTCTGAAACTCTCGCAAATATATCTTTCAGGCCTTGAAATGCGCACCAAGTTCATCTCTCGAGTCACTGCTCCATGTCAAATGCAATGCTAAGTACTTAGGGACGGATTCGGCTCGATTTCCGCTGGATTCTTCACATTTCTGCAATATTATACAAAAACACGAAAGTAGACGGAAATAGGGAAAATAGTAGCATAAACTACATAATTGAGCTCTGAAATGCGTGTAAAATAGGGTGTAAAACATCATATTTAGGACACGCATCAGTAGTGTGTAGCAGTCTTCCGGGTTATGGCTGATATCACGATGGAACTCACACTTCTCCTTGCTGTCCTTTCGCCATGCTTGTTCTTCTACTAGTGGCCTGGGCCATCTTACCCTGTCTCCCATCTCTCTGAGTGCTTTCAGGATTCCTCCGACACTGGTTGTGAATCCATACTCTACTAGTGTAGGGAGCTGCTGATTTTCTTCTCTATTGTCTACTCTGTTGACTCCCCTACCATATGGCTTGTACCTCCCATCCTTCTTGCTGGTGGATTGCTTCCTACTTGACTTTTCCATGGCCGATGTGCTGGATATGCTTAGTGTACTTGGTATGCTGGCTCTAGCTAGGATATCTTCTTCTAATCTGAATGCAGCCGCTGATTTTTCTTGCACTGCTTCAAAACTATGACAAGGGTGCATAGTTAGCTGCTTGTACAGGTCAGATTCATGGTGGAGGCCCCTCCTGAAGGCTTCCACTGCTGTCGACACGTCACACTCCCATACTGCCACCTTCTCATTGTTGAATCTGGTGTTGTACTCTCCAATGGTCTCTCCAGCTCCCTGAACAATTCTGTACAAGTCTCCTACATGCTTTCGTGGCTTCCGGCTGCTTGCAAATTGCTGGGTGAATGCGTTTACCAAGTCGGAAAACGTAGATATTGACTTGTTAGGCAAGCTTACGAACCATCGGAGTGCTGGCCCTGACAGTGTGGATCCAAACCCTTTACACATACAGGCTTCTTTTACTTCTCCTACAGCCGTTACTGTCATCATTTTCTGCTTATACTGGCTCATGTGGTCAAAGGGATCTGTAGTGCCATCATAGAGAGGCATGTTTGGATTTGTGAATCCCTTTGGCATGGCAACGATGGATATGGCATCCACGAATGGCGAGTCAGCATAACTATCTGGCACCGCCTTCTCAAGTGGAGGTGGCAATCCTGGGACCCTACTCAGCATCTCCCTTAGCTCCAGGTACTGCTGGTTGGTCAGGCTCCCTAAGTCCAGGGTCCGTCTGCCTACTACCTTCTGACTTGGTGTGCTGCTTCCAGGCCCGAACTCTTGAAGGTTCTGATGCGGCGTGGTAGCTAATGGTGTTGAAGTCACAGGTGTTCCTTGATGCCAGGTAACCTGCGGGCTACCTGCGGATCCTGCACCAGGTTTCTGATTAGTTACCACAAAATTATCAACTAAGAGGTTACCTGGTTGTGCTTCCATGCGGCTAGCTGGCTGCCAGCTATCTGGTGTGAGATATCCTAACCCTTGTGGGGTTATCCTTTCTCCGGCTGATACTGCTATCAGATCTAGTCTTGTTACCAGCTCGGCTGTTATCTGTCGAAGTTGACTTCTCCTGCCTGATGCCCCTGGGTAAGATCTACTATTGGGGCCCGACCTACATTTCCCGTGCTGGCTGGAATGCTGATCTGCTGCTTCAGAAAGTCTATCTGTGCCTAGAGTTCCCTGTCCCTTCTCTTTGCTTCAGCTTTTGCCTTTCTCTGGTTTTCTCGCATATCTTCCATGACCTTTTGAAGGTTCTCCATACCACTAAGCATGACTTGCATTGGACTGGGTGGTGGAGTAAGGCCTGAACTTGCTGTGCCCCTGTCTGATCTAGGTTGGGCCGCTACAGAAGGAGCTTTGGGAGGTAGAGTGACTTTTGTCACGGATGTGGTTCTTGGGGTGTGTCCGGGGGCCTGAGTTTGTGCCGCTGATACTGGATTTTGAACTGGATTGGGGGGTATGGACAGCTGACCTCTCCCTAACACGGCTGCTGATGCTTGTTTGTCAATTATACGTCTAAGTTAATCAACGATTGACGACCACAATGCCCCACGGTGGGCGCCAAACTGTTTTGGTAATTTTCTACCGAGTTAGGTTAAGCGAGGTCAATGCGGTCTTATTCGTTATATGTTGGATGTATATTTGTGTTTAATGTGAATAAAGGAATTAAGTACGTAAATAAAAGTTGACACATTAAATTTGGTGACGCGGAAAACCCAACGTGGGAAACGACCGCGAGAAGGGACGGTACCCTTCCAAGGATTGCACTAGCTTGTTAATATGAGAACGATTACAATGGAGACGGAATGTAAATCTAGCTGGCACAATATGTTGCGTGTATGCGTGAGATCTTGAATGTCCATTCTTGATTGCTCCTTTGGCTATTTATAGGGTAAGAACCCTAGATATGCTCTACCTCGTTTATGGTAAGGAATATTACTTATATTGCAACTCTTTCCATAACGGGTCGTCTCCCTCCATTCTCCCTGATCTCCCTGAATTCTCCCTAAGATCTCCCTGAAGGCTTTCCAAACACGGGATTCTTCTATCAGCGGGCTTCTCCACTATTGCTTGCTTTCTTGGCCCAACTCCTTAGGCGGATTCCACTTGCTCTTGGGCTCCTTGTGTTTAATTTATCCCCACAGCCCAGCTACTTAGATAGCAACCAAACGGGCTCATCCTTCAACAGATCACTATGCCAATTTTGGCCCAAACAGTGGTACTCACATCCGACCTAGCCAAGCAACTATGAACTTTATTCCAAGAAGGAAAAGGGGTGTAATACTACGGGTTTATGTCTCTTGGGGTACTCTATCGAGTAGGGCTTACTCTATCGAGTAAGTATGGTTTTACGCAAAACAGTAGTCTGCCTGATGGGTACTCGATCGAGTAAGCTTAGCACTCGATCGAGTTAGTGTCACTCGATCGAGTAAGTGACTTAATCGATCGAGTAAGTCGGTTAACGGGTGATATTTGACGGGTTTTGTTAATAATGCGGGAATGGTATATAAGGCCTTCGTCACTTTTATTAAAACACTTTTCAAAACCTAAAACCTTCAAGAGAAGATTAGAAGTTACGTTGAATCATCCTCGCCGCATTATTAGCAAATCCCGGAGCTAGGAGTGTCGGTTTTCGTCGTTCTTTATGTTGGAATAAGTGTCCTCCGACAATAATGCGATCACAACTGTCGATCATGATGATCACACGTTTAAATCTCATTTTAAGAATACATGTGGGATGTAATATTTTACAGTCAACTGGTCCACACATATCGATAATGATTGGCTGACTAGAGTTTGACATTACTGTCGTGCGACGTTGGTGATCAGTTGATCCCCTTAGGTCATACCTATAGGGAAATACTCTTAATTGATTATTTAATTAATCGTATGCCGATACGAGTTAATTAAATTGCTTAAAATTGACGGGTGATTTTGTGAGTAAAGTTAACGTGTCTTATTGTAATTTGATTAAATGAGATACGATCTAAGTAATCGAATTGTTTTATTACTTAGATAAAATTATTGTTTACGAAACAATTGAAATTGAAATTGAAATTGAATGAATAATTTATTATAAATACAAGACGTTGTGATTTATAATTGATAAACCGTTTTGGTACAAGTAATTACGAATTACTAGTCGATTTTGTATATGATATATTTTATGAGTATGTTGATTTTTAATAGGTTAAAAAATACATTACAATTTCACATGTCAAGTAACATGTCACATATGTCACAATTGACAAATGACAAAATAAAATGGATCTTCCATTTTATATGTGCCGAAAAATTGGAGGGAGTATTAGTGGATAAATTGTGTTGATTATTTTAATAAGAGAAAACACAATGATTAAGCCTAATGACTAGCCATGCATGCCTAGTCTTGTCTTGAGAAGAACACAAGACCATGCATTGGCCTCTCCTTCCTCCTCCAACCGGTTTTCTACATAGAAAAGACAGGGCTTTTCTTTGATTATTCACATCTTTACTACCTAATTTTTCTAGTGTAAGAAAATTAATTCTCTCTACTATTTGTGAAAATCTTAGAGAAATAAAACCACAAAAATTACTCCCTCTTGGACCGATTTATTCAAGAGCAATTACAAATTATTTTTGTGTCAAATTTTAAGTAAAGACTAATATTATTACTAGTTCATAATAGTATTGGTTATTAAGAGTATTCCTTGGGTATATGCTTTTGGGAGAGGTTCTAATTTGAACCTAGTTCATCCATTGTTGGAAAGCTCAAGAACTAACAAGAAGGAGATCTTGTTGGTGCCCAAATGGCCGAAAATTAGATGGTGAGAAATCGATTTTTCCATCTCCTTTTATTAAGTTTGCACGCATAAGATCTTGTATTTATTTTATGACCAAATAAATTGATTCATATATGAATATGTAAATTTATGAGATTAATGAATCCTAACAAGCGGTATCGGAGCCTTAGGTTGTTTGCATGCAAATCGGTTTATAGTTTTTTCGAGTTATAAGATTAACATACAAAACTAATTAATTTGGATTTATGAAGATAAACCTAAAAATAACTTTGCATGTTAAAAGTTTCTGGTCCTAAGTGATTTTTAGGCCATTTTGGTTTATTTATGGATTTTATTGTTCATTTTATATAATATTGGCATTAAAATGTGATTTTTATGATAAAAATGTCATTTTTGGACGAAAAATAGCTAAATTCGAATTTTTCAGTGGTTTTTGGATATGTTTTCACATATATTATCTTCTGATTGCCTGTAAATGTTCATGTTAAAATAAGTTGTTTTGCTCGAAATATGAATTTTATAAGTTAAAATAGTATTTAAATGGGTAATTAGGTTAATATGAGTTATATTACGAATCTGGTCATGGAAGTTTAGTATGTTGTCACATGAAATTTTATAAGATGTGTGTAAAATATTTGGCTATAATGAAGTCTTTATGCATGATTTATGAATTTTTGATGAAAAATCACATAAATAGTGACTATAATTGGTAATAATGCTAAAACATACTTCATGACTAAAGAAAAAACGTCACATGTTGCATTTTATCATATATTTCAGATCTAAAAGTGAAAAGTTAATGAAAATAATTTTTCTCATATTTTTATGGTCATAATTGTTAAAACCGATAAACCGCAACATTGTTTTTCTTGATAAATTTTCGAAATTTGTAACCTAAGTTTTGAACATTATGAGTGCCATGGTATTTTTTTTCCAGAATGTTCATGAGTTTAAATTTCAAATTTCAAATTTATTTGAAATTTTTATAATTTAATTTGAAGTTTATAGCATAATTTTGTATTTTTGGGTCCATTTATGAACAATATTAAGAAATCAAGTTTAATTATTGTCAAAATGTTAGTGGAGACTAATTTTGAGTCCTAAGATGGTTAGGGTAATTAACTTGTAGATAAATATGAATTTATGTAATTATTGTGATTTTAACAAGTTAAATCACGCAAATCCGTAAAAATCGATTAATATATGATATTGGCTCTTAAAAGGCGATTTAGCATTAAATCTAGCATGTTCATACATATTATAATGCTGCATTTTATTTATGATTGTCATATTTTAATTTTATGTAATTTTTGAATTATGTAATTTTACTTAGTATGGCCTTAGTTTTAATTGGTATTACCCGAAATGTATGGGAGTATCGATTCGGTTGTAATTATTGTGATCTCGTATCACCGTTTTGTAATTTAATAGATTTTTTTTTTAATTACAAATGTATAATAGGAAATTATATAATTCACTTTGTAATTTAATTATCCCAGAGTTCCTTGAAGACGGTGCCATTCGAGAAGGCGATCCATCAAAGAAAGTGTTGCCTTGAAGTGCGTGCCAAGACCAAAGTTTAAGGGACCAAAGGAGTTGGTTTCCGAATTTGTAATAGTTTATTAGATTTACTATTTTAGGAAGGCCATACTAGTATTTTATTTTTATGCTTTGCATTTTATTTATATGTTGCATACATCGCTAAATTGCCATAACTAAACATGCATTTTATATCGAGTTTATCGACCGTGTCAATTACAATTATCGTAGTTCACCGCTTTAGTTCACTTAAAACGTGATAGATAATAAATTGACATGACCTCTCGCTAAAATAAACAATTGAGACTTAGCCTTACCAAAAAGTAGAAACCATGAAAACCTATTTCGTGAGGGAGTGCGCTCGGCCACACCGGGGTACAAACCTTGTTACGTAGGGGAAGTGGGTGATAAATGTCTA
The DNA here is from genome assembly GCF_048544455.1 of Silene latifolia. Taxonomy (NCBI): domain Eukaryota; kingdom Viridiplantae; phylum Streptophyta; class Magnoliopsida; order Caryophyllales; family Caryophyllaceae; genus Silene; species Silene latifolia. The sequence continues at coordinate 165,525,125 of NC_133526.1, forward strand.
TCCACCGAATTCATGTTGATAAGGGATGAATCGGCTACACCGTGCCCAAGTTAATGTGAATTTGGATCATGGACACATTTATTCGAAATTTGGGTTGAACTCAACAAAAGTATTCTCGACCATAGCCGGATGTGTTTTGGGCTAAAGATAAATATTAATGTAATTTTATCGACCAAGAGTTCTAAAAGTAGAATCGATTAAAGAGTTAATCCACCGAGTTATATTGATAAGGGATGAATCGGCTACACCGTGCCCAAGTTAATATGAATTTGGATCTTGGAATCATTTATCATAGTTGGGTAGAGGTCACTATGTAAATGCTTTACTTGTTAAATTATTTACAAGTATTATTATAACGATAAATGTTTTGTTTTCATTATTCCGTTATCATATTGTTCTATTTCTTTACCTCAATTTATATACGATATCATTTCGATTTTAGTTCAAATCTCCATTAAAACATCGTAACTAAAGACAAAATTTAAATTTTTTTCTAAAAACCTCGTATTATCCATTGTAAGGATCTCTTGTGAAGAGTATAGATAGAAGTTATTCGTGATCAAAAGGGTTTTTTATTCTTGACTAACATATCTACTTACAATGAATTGTTTCTCATATGCTTAATTGAGTTAAGTACTATGAAACGTTAAATCATTTTGGTAACTAGATTTGTAGGAAATCAAAATTGACCAAAATACCGCAACCACTTCAATGAAAGTTTTAAGACTAAACGAATGAATTGAAGAGTAGTCTTCATGAAATTCAATTTTGCTTCTTTAAGCAAAGACTCATTGAAATAAGTGGGAGCATTCTCTTAACCGGTAAGAAAAGGACGAGGTTCAAAGAAGTAAAATTAGAATGGAATTGATACAAGGTAATGTTAAAAGTAAAGTTATTGAGAATAACGATACTAAACCTATCAATCCCGACCGATAAGGTTTCCATTGTCTTAATTGTTGGACGCTAGAAAGGAAACTACCCCAAATTATTGAAGAATCAACAAGTTAGTTGTGGAACATCTAATGGGACCTTCTTCTTTAAATGTTTATTTGATTGACATAAATTTTGCTAATACTACTTCGTCAATATTAGAAACCGTTTTGGTAACTAGGATGATTAGAATATGACGACTAGCAACTATGATGTTGAGAGATAGAGTCATTGAGTACTCAATCTAGTTTTTGGGTTTAAAGTTGTACTTAATTGTGACTATTAAGTGCATAAACTCTAAATAAGAGTATAAACTTGTTAAGATAAAAAAGAGGTTTCACTTTTGTGACCCTATACACCATGATTTGATGTATGGCTAGCCCATTATCAAGGTGATTATATTCTAAACCAAACTAGAATGACATATCATGTAGATGATGCAAGACTCAAATTGGTAACCCAAGATTAAACCTTAAATTCTGGAATGATGAACGCAAAGAGTTATCAAGTACTGTTGGAACCATTAGATTGTTAATCTTATGGTATATACGTATCTTGTATTCAAAGCAAGATGTCTCGTGCCTTTTGATTGAAAAGGAGATCGAGGTTGTAAATCATTGATCCAAAATAGGTTGATCATTTTCTTTTACCAACGATTTAAGTTGACGCTAATGTGTTCACTTAATAAGGTAAATAGAGAAATCTTTGAAGAAGTTCAAAGAGTTCAAAGAATCACGATTTAGTCGTGATGTGATTATCAAAGTGAAGACTTTGATATAAGCCAAAGGAAATGTGATATAGTATCACAAATTAATCTCTCTTAGCACGCATTCTGGGATAATGTGTGGTTGGATAAAGAAATCAAACCCTTTTCGATATAGTTTGAACTTAAATCAACTTACTTTGAGTTACTTGATCCTTTTGGGTATTTTATCATTTTGTCTAAATTATTTTTCCACTAAATCTAAAACAAATCATATGAGATATGAAATGATAGAGTACCATGTTTGTAAGTTTTCACAAGAAACAAATGCTCATTTTTCCTTACAATAATCACGAGTACAATGGGATTGTGGCTCGTGAAGCTGTCTTTCTAGAATACAAGTTTAATTCTAGAAGACAGAGTGGGAGAAAATATTCAAGAGCCACAAAAGAATTGTGTCAAAATTGTATGTCGCAAGAAACGGTATTTTTCTTGGCTACATGACGTCGTTTCTTCGAAACCTAAGAGGTTAAATTCATCACTTGTTGAAGACGATGAATTCATGTTACTTTTAACAAAGTAAATAGCTTACAACTTACAAAGAAATTGTTTGATTCAAGTTACTTCTGGAAAGTAATGAATATATGACTTACATGAGAGTGTTTAAGTCACAACTCAATACAAGGCTTAGGGCCATGAAAATCCGAAATAAATTCCAAGTGAATTGTTAGATATCAAAGCTTGATTGGTGGCAAAGGGTTTTGCACTAGTTGAAATGCTTAAGTCTATTTGGATCTCCTTAGGTATTGTGTTTCATTATGAGATATATAGCGAGTGAATCTAAAACCCACTTCTTCAATTAGAAGGAATATATTCAATACATGTCTTGAGTTTTTGTAGATTCTTGCAATCCTAAGATTAATATGAAACTTAAGAGAGGGTCTTAAGTAGGACATCAATGAGTTGGAATCAATATAATGTTTTGATTATGTTATAAAACTTTTCTCGATAAGTCGAGAAGTTGTGTTTATACATGGAGTTTAGTGGGAGTTACGGTAATTTTAATTAGTCTTATATGTGGATGACATATTGATCATTGGGAACGATTTAAGACTTTTGGAGTATTATAATACATCTTTAATATCCGGATTTATGGAGATAAATCTACATGATATTAGCGTCAAATAAGAAGTCTTATGTTGATAAGATTCATGATTAGTTCAATCGAGTTGAACATATTTGATTGATTCCATTTGCTTCCGATGCCGGATCAATTAAATGAGTAATGATGTATAACACTTCATATACCTTGAGTATGATGAATTGTTTCAAAATCGAATTTAAGTAATAGTTACCAAATAGCCATATAGATTATCCATAAGTGCTTGTAGAAGCATTAAAGGGTGTAAAGTTAAGTGTTTTTGATGCAATTCACTAATTTGTGTAAGGGCTTACACTAATGACTGTTGAGATTGTATAAGGTTTCGGACAAAAACCATATTAAAAACACCTAAAGATGGTTAAGGAACCATTGTGGCTATGTTATTTAAGAAATGGATTTGTTAGAATCATTCTAGGCAATAAAGAACAATGAGAGATGCTTACAACGGAAATTGAGTACACTTGCAATCATGAGATGTCCAAGAGGATGGATCCCGCACACTGTGAAAACAGTGGGAGCTATTCTAAGGCTAGAGAGCTTATGTCTAGACTGGATCTAGACACGTACTCAGAAAGTTTTGTAATGCAAATGTATACATTACAAAGGAAAACGATTATGTAGTAAGGTTGAGTAAGGTACAAGAAGTGGATAAAACCTACTAACCAAAGCCTTCTCATAGGCTTAACATGATGAGTCATGTCATATGTAATTTCAATTAGATTAAGATGAACAACTGCATACAAGATCAAATTAGATTATAGAATATGAAATAGTAATCAGGTATTAACTATTCATATGTGATAATCGCATTTATCGTTCGAGTTTTTACTTTAAAAACTCTTTTCTTGTACTTTGTTACATCCAAACGGGTTGTATGACAATTTTGAAGCCCGTTAAAGTGAACCCGGATTAACATAGTATTCGCCCATAGTCACTTCTATGAGGTGACGTCTCGAAGTGACTAGAGTGTGATGCGATTGTTGGCAAGTTCAAGTGCCATAGAGTCATATGAGATGACTAGTCGATCACATAGGCAGACTGTTAGGAACACTTTGTCGGGCCTAATGACCGCTTATAGAGTTCTGGCAAATTTATATAGCCTGGTCGTGGCAAGAGCTACTATAGTATTCTAATGAGTCGATTCTTTTGACTAAAGATTGTTCGCCTACGGTGGCACAATTTATGATTAACTTTGATTTATGTTACTATGACCTTCGTAAATGGGGTCAAATGGGCATATTTTGGGTTATGATGGTTGTGGCTAGTCGAAGCGAATTGTGCGATAAGAATTGTCCACCTCCTTGTCAGGGTTATAACAATAACTCAGGGCCACTCGAGGAGTAATGAACTGGAAATGCGTGGCCACGCTCGGAAGGTATCTATGGTAGATAGTTCCGGTCAATCAGTTATTCTCCCGATCGAGGAAACCACTCTCGCTATGATCACTTGCAAGTACGACCTGAAAGACACCTTGCATTGAGTGGGAGATAGTAATAGGACAAGAGAATTGGTGACGCACGCTTGTCGAGGACAAGTGGGAGATTGTTTGAATAAGTGTCCTCCGACAATAATGCGATCACAACTGTCGATCATGATGATCACATGTTTAAATCTCATTTTAAGAATACATGTGGGATGTAATATTTTTACAGTCAACTGGTCCACACATATCGGTAATGATTGGCTGACTAGAGTTTGACATTACTGTCGTGCGACGGTGGTGATCAGTTGATCCCCTTAGGTCATACCTATAGGGAAATACTCTTAATTGATTATTTAATTAATCGTATGCCGATACGAGTTAATTAAATTGCTTAAAATTAACGGATGATTTTGTGAGTAAAATTAACGTGCGTTACTGTAATTCGATTATATTAGATACGGTCTAAGTAATTAAATTGTTTTATTACTTGGATAAAATTATTGTTTACGAAACAATTGAAATTGAAATTGAATGAATAATTTATTATAAATACAAGACGTTGTAATTTATAATTTGATAAACCATTTTGGCACAAGTAATTACGAATTACTAGTCGATTTTGTTAATGACATATTTTATGAGTATGTTGATTTTTAATATGTTAAAAATATATTACAATTTCATAAGTCAAGTAACATGTCACACATGTTACAATTTACAAATGACAAAATAAAATGGACCTCCCATTTTATCTATATGTGCCGAAATTTGGAGGGTGTTTAGGATAATATTGTGTTTTTATTTTTAAGTGGAAACATAATTATTACAACCTAATATAGCCTTGCATGCCTAGTTGTTCTTGGGAAGAAAGTTGGCCTCATGCATTGGCTATTTCCCCTCCCCCAACCGGTTTATGCCTAAAAAAAGGCCAAGGCTTTTTCTCTAATTATTCACTTCTTCAACATCATTTTTCTAGTGTAAGAAAAATTACTCCATTCTCTATCTTGTGAAGAAATTCTTAGAGAAATAAAAATCTCTCAAATCCTTCTCTCTTGGCCGAAAATTTCAAGAGGACAAAATTAATTTTGTGTCAATTTTATAGTAAGACTTATATTATTTCTAGTATAAAATAATATTAGTTATTAAGAGATTTCCGTGGGTATATGCTTTTGGGAGAGATTCTAAACTTGAATCTTGTTCATCCATTATTGGAAAGCTCAAGAACTAACAAGAAGGAGATCTTGTTGGTGCCCATAAAACCGAAATTATCATAGTAAGGGTTGATGATTTCTTCTCTATCTTATTTATGTTTGCATGCATAAGATTTGTAATTATTTTATGACTAAATAAGTTCTCACATATATGAATATGTAAATTAATGAGATTAATAGATTTCCAACAAATACAAATCTCATTTCTTTATCATTCCTTAATTTCTATATTGTTCATCATTTATTTTGGATAATTGAAGATTATTTGGGGTTTATTTGGAGGATTGGCAACCTTCCATCAATCATCAAGTACTTCTATTATTCTTTGCTTTATTATTGGGAATCATCTTTATAGGTATAATTCTCTATTAATCCTTTTTAATTATTGTTAATCATCATCATTTGTTCATCATGTTTTGCCTTGCTAGTATGATTGACAACCTTGTTAGCATGTTAAACTTGATAATGAGTGAGTAGTTTCCTTAACTAGGGTTAATGGGGATTTAGGGGAAACCAACATGGGGATTGATTCATGCTTAATCTAATATGTTTTCATAATTAATTTGGTTGCTTGTTGTGATTTCAACTTATGCACATGTTATGTTTGATGAAATGCGAGCCTATGAATCCTTGCATTTTTTTACCCATCACTTACCTTTTCAATGAGACTTGTAAGATATAAACCAACTCGAGTCTCATTAGACCATGCATAATGTTGGATAGGGAGGATTAAGTCGACTTGTAGGTGTTGTACAATCTAATCGATTCGGCTCCGGGACCCAAACCTTCCTAGGGATTGTAAGATATACACTAACTCGATACCATCACAACAATAATTGCTTGCATCTAGTAGAGAATATGTTTGTATGATCAAATCCCATGAATCCCCTATGAACCCATTACACCCTAGTGCTTTTAATCAATTGTTTACATCTTATTTTAATCATCTTGCTTGCTTTCTTTACTTTGTTTGCATTGTTATTTAGTTTAGTTGATCTCCTACCTGAACCCAAATTGTGACACCCTTAGACACGACCATTTGCAATCGAAAATCTTACATCAATACCCGTCCCTTGGAATCCGACCTTTACTTACCTCTTTACTAAAAGTAGAGTAGTATGTGAAGTTATAAATATTGTTTTGGTCTAGGTAACTCTTAACGACAAGTAACCGAAAACGATAAGTCCGACCAAAAATGGCGTCGTTGCCGGGGACGGTGTTAACTTGATTTGATTTTCTTTGATTGCTTTTTAGTTGTGTTTTTCTTTACCTTGGGGAAGTCAAACTCCTCAAGGTTTATTCTAATTGTATTCAAGTTGTTTGATATTTAGCATGTCTAGGAGATCAGAAGGTAACTTGTTACCCATTGATCTTGAAATTGAAAGAACTTTGAAAAAAAAATAGAAGACTTGCTAGGAATACTTTGAGAGGTATTGGTGAGATTGTGGACATTCAACCAAATAACATTGAGTTTATCAACCCTTTTGCAAGAGAAGGAGAGGATAACCCAACACAAAATCAACCCACAATGCCTAAATTTTCATCACATTCCGTACCAACCGAGGAGAACCTACCAAATGGTACTCCCACACCACAACATTTACCCGGTAATTTCATTGCAAAATCCGCATTTATACAATTAGTTGAGAGAAGTCAATTTGGGGTGATGCCTAGTGAAGACCCTCATTCTCATATGGAGACTTTTTGTGACTATTGTGATGCGATTTCTCAAACCGGAGTTACTCAAGACCAAATTCGATGGGTCTTATTTCCTTTTTCTTTGATTAGTTCCGCGAAACAATGGTTAAAGAGCCTTGATAAGGCTACTCCTTGTATTGAATCTTGGAAGAAATTGGCACTTGCTTTCTACAAGAAATTCTATCCTCCGGAAAAGACTAACATGTTGAGAGCCCAAATCACCGGGTTCAAACAAAGGGATGAGGAATCTTTGTATGAAGCATGGGAGAGATTCAAGGATACTTGCCGATCTTGTCCACATTATGGACTTAGCGAGTGGTTCCTTGTACAACAATTTTGGAATGGTCTATATAAAGACTCCCGAAACATTCTCAATATGGGATCAAATGGTATGTTTACCGAAGTTCATGATAATCAAACATGGAACAAGATTGAGGAAATGGCGGTCCATAACTCACAATATAGTAGACCTCGTAAGGCTACTAGAGGAGGAAAGCATGAAGTGGACTCTATTACTCAATTGGATGCTCAACTTAGTGCTCATATTGATACCATTAATTTGAAGTTTGAGAAGGCTATGGCTGATTTGACCATAATTAGCGCATATTTAGCCCCCGAATTAGCCTTGTTCCCATGCTTTTTAGTGCATATTTGGGTCATTTATTATCTTTAGTTCTTTGTTTTGCATATTCTTTGAGATTTTGATCCCTTGGTCGGAAAGGAGTAAGAATCTTGCATTTTCATGGCAAAACGAGACTAAATTGATCGAATCCAATGACCAAGCATCAAGGAGAGACAAGATTAGAAGGCCTTTGTATATATGATAGTAGATGAGCAATGTTGAGAAAGGATCCTTGAGTCCCCAAGGAAATCCCCAAGGAATTTATGAAGAAAAGGGAAGAAAAGAAGAAGAAATCTTGCTGAGGCACAATCCGTGCGGATTGCCTACAATCCGGCCGTCCACCATCTGCACAATCCGTGCGGTTTCACCACAAGACGCTCGGGTTTAGCCACTCCAATCCGCCCGGATTCACCCGAATCCGCTCGTGTTCCATCGCCAGAATCCGCCCGTCCCGACTCTAATCCGCTCGGATTCCTCTACAGCGCAATTTCGTCTTCCCCAAGCTACAAAGAAAGAAGCCCTTCCTTCGTAAAATACCGGCTCCTCGTTGCTCAATCTAAAAAGTGTAATTGCTAGTTTAGCCCTTAGTTAACCCTAATGCATCCCCCTAATTTCCACTATAAATACCCCATTAGTCTAATTAGAAGGGCATGTTCTTCTTATCAAGAATTAGAGTAGTTAATATCAATCAAATCTCTCTTTAGTTTTGTAATCAACAATTAATCAAGTTCTAATACAAGTTTTATTTCCTTAATCTCTCTTTTGTTCATCCTTTATTTTGGGTAATTGAAGATTATTTGGGTTATTATTGGGAGATTTACAACCTCTCAATCAAGCATCAAGTACTTCTTTTATCTTTGCTTTATTATTGGAATCATTAGTAGGTATAATTCTCTTAATCCCTTTTTAATTATTGTTAATTACCTTCATTTATTCATCATGTTTCATTTTGTTGGTATGATTGACAACCTTGCTAGCATGATCAACATGATAATGAGTGAGTAGTCTCTTAGCTAGGGTTAATGGGTGATTAGGGGAAACCAACATGGGGAATGATTCATGCTTAAATTAATATGCTTTCATGGTTTATTTGCTTGCTTGTTTTGATCTCAACTCATGCACATGTTATGTTTGATGAAATGCGAACCTATGAATCCTTGCATTTTTTACCCATCACCTATCTTTTCAATGAGACTTGTAAGACATAAACCAACTCGAGTCTCATTAGACCATGCAAGTTGTTGAGTAGGGAAGATTAAGTCGACTTGTAGGTGTTGTACAATCTAATCGATTCGGCTCCGGGACCCAAACTTTCCTAGGATTGTAAGATATAACCCAACTCAATCCATCTCAACAATAATTGCTTGCTTATAATTTGAGAACATGTTTGTATGATCAATTCCCATGATTCCCCTATGATCCCATGACACCCTAGTGCTTTTTATCAATTGTTTACAACCCTTTTAATTCTTCTTGTTTGTTTATTTTCATTGCTATTTTAGTTAGTGACCTTCTACATCAACCCAAATTGTGACACCCCTAAGACACCACTAGTTTCAATAGAAATCTCATCTCAATTCCCGTCCCTTGGGATCCGACCTTTACTTGCCTCTTTACTAATTGTAGAGTTGTTTGTGAAGATATAAATTGTGTTTTGATTCGGACGTGACCCAACGACCACATCTATTTATTTGTGAACACGAAACGGACCGATCAAAAATGGCGCCGTTGCCGGGGACGGTGTTAGCTTGATTTAGATTTCTTTACATTGTTATTAGTTGTGTCTTTTCTTTGCCTTGGGGAAGTAAAACTCCTCAAGGTTTGTTCTAATCGTTTTCAAGTTGTTCGATATTTTGCAAGATGGACTTTATAGATTGTTTTGTAGAGGACCACTTAAGTATACCTTTCTTCAAAGATCCCATGCAAGCATTGGAAGCCTTGGAAGCAAGTGAGGCTAAAAATATGTATTGGGAATTGGAGGTGGATCTTTTTGAGGCCGCTCTAGCTAACAAAGAACTTACCCATGCACAATCCGAATTGGTGCATAACATCCTTGTAGAAGCATGTCAACCCATAGAGGATGAGCAATCCATCCTAGAAGATATTTTACAAGCTCAAGAGCAAGAAGAACCTATCATGGAATTCGAATGTGATGAGGTTGATGAGAATGAAGAACAAGTTGAATATGCTATGAGAATGGAATGTCTAATGGAGATGGAGCAAATTCTCAATGAAACTCCAAAGGAGGAAAGTGAGGTACAAATTCCTACTTTAAAACCCCTTCCTCCAAATTTGAAATATGCTTACCTTGATGAATCAAAAACCAAACCCGTGATTGTTAATGATAGACTTGATGATGACCAATTGGGAAAATTGCTTGATGTGTTGAAACAACATGAGAAGGCTATAGGTTATAGTCTAGATGACCTTAAGGGGATAAGTCCCAACTTTTGCATGCATAGAATTCATCTAGAGGAAGACCATAGACCTACCATTCAACCCCAAAGGAGATTGAACCCCCACATGCAAGAAGTTGTCAAAGGAGAAGTCATGAAATTACTTGATGCGGGAATCATATATCCCATATCGGACTCTTTGTGGGTTAGCCCCGTCCAAGTGGTACCCAAGAAAGGAGGTACCACGGTAGTGACAAATGAATAGAATGAACTAATACCCACAAGAATGATCACCGGTTGGCGTATGTTCATTGACTATCGAAAATTAAACTCCGCAACAAGAAAGGATCACTTCCCCCTACCCTTCATTGACCAAATGCTTGAGAGGTTAGCCTCCAACAAATTCTTTTGTTACCTTGACGGGTATTCGGGATTCTTCCAAATCCCTATACACCCGGATGACCAACATAAGACCACCTTCACATGCCCTTATGGTACTTTTGCATATAGGAGGATGCCTTTTGGTTTATGTAATGCCCCCGCCACTTTCCAAAGATGCATGATGAGTGTCTTTTCCGATTACTTAGAGACCATAATGGAAGTTTTTATGGATGATTTTAGTGTTTATGGAAAGGACTTTGACTCATGTTTGCATAGTCTTTCTCTTGTGTTGCAAAAATGTGAAGATGTTAGTCTTGTTTTAAATTGGGAAAAGTGTCACTTCATGGTCAATGAAGGAATTGTTTTGGGTCATTTGATTTCGAAAAAGGGCATCGAGGTCGATAAAGCTAAAGTTGAGGTGATAGAGAAACTCCCACCGCCCGTGAACGTTAGAGGGGTGAGAAGTTTTCTCGGTCACGCGGGTTTTTATCGCCGTTTCATAAAGGATTTTTCAAAAATAGCGAAACCCCTCACTCAACTTTTGCTTAAAGATGCCCAATTCCTCTTCACTGATGAGTGTTTTGAAGCCTTTAATAGAATCAAGGAAGCACTAATCTCGGCACCGATCATCCAACCTCTAAATTGCGAATTGCCTTTCGAGATTATGTGTGACGCTAGCAACTACGCCGTTGGAGCGGTTCTTGGCCAATGGGTAGGGAGAGCTCTTCACGCCATCTATTACATAAGCAAGACCCTCGACCCCTCCCAAGTGAATTATGACACAACCGAGAAGGAGCTTCTTGCCATTGTCTATGCTTTGGATAAATTCCGTTCCTACTTGCTTGGATCCAAGGTGATTGTATTTTCGGATCACCGTGCTCTCCGACATCTCTTGATAAAGAAGGAGGCAAAACCAATATTGTTAAGATGGATTTTGCTTCTTCAAGAATTTGACTTGGAAATAAGAGACAAGAAAGGAGTCGATCCAAACCTCTACAAGGAGTGTAGTGATGGGCTCTACCGGAGATGTATCCCTCAATGGAGAATCCAAGGAATCTTGGAAGGATGTCATTCATCATCCTACGGTGGGCACCATGGAGCAAGGAGGACCGTTGAAAAAATTCTCCAATCGGGCTTCTATTGGCCTACAATGTTTCAAGATACAAGAGAATTCATCATTCATTGCGATGCTTGTCAAAGAATGGGGAATATCTCTTGGAGGAACAAAATGCCACAAAGGGGCATTCTAGAGGTGGAGATCTTCGATGTTTGGGGAATCGACTACCAAGGGACCTTTGTGACATCCAATGGGAATAAGTACATCCTTCTGGCCGTAGATTACGTCTCAAAGTGGGTGGAGGCAATTGCCACCCCAAATGATGATGCAAAAACGGTCACCAAGCTTTTCAAGAAGATAATTTTCCCAAGATTTGGAGTTCCTAGAGCAATCATTAGTGATGGAGGAACGCATTTCCATGAGAAGAAGCTTGCATCCCTTTTGACCAAATATGGTGTCCAACATAGAACCGGCTTGGGATACCATCCTCAAACAAGCGGTCAAGTTGAGATTTCAAATAGAGAGATCAAGCAAATCCTTGAGAAAGTTGTGAACAAGACTCGGAAAGATTGGAGCACAAAGCTTGATGATGCTCTTTGGGCTTATAGGACGGCCTATAAGACTCCCATAGGAACCTCCCCTTACAAGCTTGTCTATGGAAAAGCATGTCATTTGCCAATCGAATTGGAGTACAAAGCTTATTAGGCAATCCGAGCACTTAATCTTGATCTCAAATTGAGTGGTCAAAGGAGGATGATTCAAATTCAAGAGTTGGAGGAATTCCGACTACAATCCTATGAGAATGCAAAGATTTACAAGGAAAGAACGAAATTGCTTCATGATAAGAGAATTAGACAAAAGGCCTTGCACAAGGGAGACAAAGTCCTTCTATTCAATTCCCGATACCGACTTTTTCCGGGAAAATTGAACTCTAGATGGATGGGTCCCTATGTGATAACCGAAGTTAGAAAATATGGAGATTTCGAACTCAAGGCGGAAGATGGAAGCAAGTTCAAGGTAAATGGTCAAAGGTTGAAGCCATACTATGAGGGAGCGTTTGTTGGAGAGGCCGAGGTCACCTACCTCGGGCCTCCGCACCCTTGAAAGAACCATCAAAGGGAGAGTTTGGTGGAGTCCTCCCTAAACCACCACTTGTAAATATACTAACCCTCTAACTTGTACTTATTGTTTTATTGCATTTGTTTTAATAAATAGCATGAACTCTTTTCATGAGCGTAAGTGAGGGAGGGTTACTAATGAATTTTGAATGAAGGAAGGAACCAATTTTCGGGTGTGGGGACGCATCTAAGAGAGGAGGGAAAGTCAAAGGATGAACTCACAGCTGAACACGTGCGTGTTCCCTGGAATCCGGCCGTCTTGCTGGAATCCGAGCGTTCTGAGGACAATCCGTTCGTCCCGCTATGCTGAGAATTTGAAGATTTTTGGACTGAGGTTGAATCCGAGCGTCCCAGAGCGAAAAACGCCCGTCCTGAAGAATCCGGCCGGTTTGGCAGAAAGACGCCCGTCTTTCTACCTGTGCATTTCAAGGAAAATTTCTGTAGAAGAATCCGTCCGTCTTCAGAGGAAGACGCCCGTCCCATTGAAAAAGAATCCGAGCGTCTCATGCTCGGGACGCCCGTCTTTGAGGTATCAAATTTTGGAAATTTTCGCTGTGACAGAATCCGGGCGTATTGCCCCGAATCCGCCCATCCCGAGGAGCACGAATCCGAGCGTCTTCAGCTCGAACCCGCTCGTCCTCCCCTGGTGTTTTGACCCGACTTTTCCCTAATAAATTACACCCCACCACACATATAGTGACACATCACTACTCCTTCCACTTGCACTATAAAACCCACCTCCTTATGACTCCCATACACATCCAAATCACTCTCTTAAACCACAAAATCAAAAAGCCCCAATTTTCTAGGGTTTCCAAAGGCAACACTCAATCAATAAGGAACATCCTTACCCTTTCACAAATCAAAAGAATCCAGCTTAAGAATCAAGAATGGCACCAAGGAGATCCTCTTTTAGGAATGCAAGAAGACCAAGGATGAGGGGAAGTTCTTCTACCTCCCATGTCAACACATTAAGAAGGGAGCATGAAGAGATTGTAGATCTCACAAGGCTTGATGCATGACTTCTCAAATGTGGAATTTGTCAATGATGTGCAAAGAATAGTCTTCCACCGACTTCTAAGTAAGAATATTCTTCCCACTAAATTTTTATGTCATGATACCTTGAGGAAACTTGGGATTTATCACCAAGTAGAAGCTCTCTTTGAAGTATTTGGTCTCTCAACTCTTTTTCGCATGTATGAACCAACTTATCGGTCTCTTGTGCTTGAATTTTTGAGCTTTTTGAGGATTACAACCTTGAACAAAACAATATGCATAGAGTTTAGGTTGGAGAATGTTTCTAGGATGATGACCCTTGTAGAATTCGCAAATGTATTCGGGCTCCATGTTTTGCCTACCCGAACATCGAAACCCAAGAAGTGTAGTGTTGAACCTTTGTGGAGGGCCATGACGGGCCGAGATTTCATTCATACCAAGGAATGTCTTGCTTTTCATATCCAAAACCCGATCTTGAGGCTTACATATTGATTGCTTTCGGGCACTCTACTTGCCCGCCGAGATCCGGCCATCGTGAACCAATTAGACCTTGTGTTTATGGAATCCTACCTCAACATTCAAGGGAGAGGTGTGTATCACTTCAATGCACCTCTAGTATTGCTAGAGAAATGGGCAAAGTTTAGAAATGGGGACGATGATGGAATGAAGCACATAGTGAATGGAGGACTCATTACTAGGCTTGCAAAGCACTTCAACCCGAGAGTTAATGAGAACAATGAGTATACTCCTCTCTTGGGAAACACTAGGATAAACGAAGATCTTCTTCTTGTCCACCACCATTGGATAACCCTTGAGGGGGTTGATAAGCGGATAAAGTGGTTAACAAAAGGAAGCGACCCGATTTATCTTCCAATGGCCGACCTACCACGTATCTCCCCAAGAAGAGGAAACTTGTCTCCAATGCCATCCTACCTCATCCCGAGTCAAACAAAGCAAGCACCACCACCTCCAAATCCACCACAACAACAACAAGAACAACAAACTCAAGACGAGAAGATCAAAGTGCCTCCCTACCCCTTTCCCTACCAACCGTACAACCATCCAAACCCCTTCATCCTCCCCCGTGACGACTTTGTCACGGGAATCTTACAAGATCTACACTACCGTCAATACGAAACCTCCGTGGACACGTACTATGCACTCTATCCTCAATATCACGAGATGGTTCGAAGAGGACGGATTAGTGAGGAAGGAGCTTTCCCCTCATGGGCTCAAATGGATTTGCTCTTCCCCAATTCGGAGAGAGCTAATGAAGGAGAGAACGGGAGACAAGAGGAGGGGAGTGGCAATTCTTGTGGAGGTGACACGGTGGAGCTTGAGAGTTAAGAAGACGAATTCATGGACCCAAGTTTGAATGATGCTTCAAAGGAGATTTGGGATAGCGATGTAGAGGGAGATGATGCTGATGTCTAGAAGACTACTTCATCACTAGGTGGAGCGGGCGAGAGGCACCCACCTAAGTTTAAGTGAAGTTTTCTCATCTCTCCTCTTTCTTTTTCAAAGTTTCATGAAAAGAAGTTTGTGTCTTGTTACCTTGTATTTTTATTTAATCTTGATCATTGTTGGAGTAGTCCTAGCACCATAGAGGACTCACACCTCGGTACCATTGAGGTGTTCTCATTTTATTGTTCCCACTTTCAAAATCCAAAATGACAAATTAGTTTCATGCATTCCATAGTGTATGCATGAACTACACCCATCCTTAAGACATTAGCAATAGTGTCTCACTCGGTTTGGGGAAGTTAATGGATACACAACGGGAGGTAATCTAAATTATCCTCTCCGTCATAACAAAAACCATGCATCATGTAGTGTAGCTTAGTATAGATTGCATTTAGTATAGAAATCATGCATCATCTTTGCATAATTTCCATCATTTTGGCCATTGAGGACAATGCCCATATTAGTGTGGGGATGGGAATTCTAACACTTAACTCTTATTCAAAAATCCAAAAAAATTGAAAAATTTCGAAAATCATAAAAATTTGAAAATTGAAAACCCAAAAACATGTTCATTTCCTTTTGTAGTGTAGTCTTGTATATATTGTTTTGTATATATTGTGTTTGTTCTACCCTTTTTCACATTGATTGACTACGCCACATCCGAGACATGAGGATATTGAACACCGCATGGTATTATCTTTCCAATCTCCTTTTTCCTCTTTATGTTAATGACTATGTGGCTTTATTTTGTTTGATGCGGTATAACAATGTGAACTTAGGACTTGCATTTAGTTTATATGCCATATTAGTTAGTAGAATCACTTGCATTAGGATGTTTATATTAGTTGCATCATAGCATGTCGTTGCATGTTAGAAAAGTTTTGAAAAATGCCTAATTAGGAACTTTGACAAGAGCAACTAAGCCATTACAAATACTTTTTCAACTTAAGACTTTGCCTACTAGAATGGTTGTAAAACACCCTAGATAGTGTCACACTAGTGTCTTTTGACCCATGACCCAAAGCCTAGTCAAGGGTTTGCATGTGAGTCACCTATCCAACCCGGTGATGCGATGTAGACTTGGTTAACTTGTCTAGGTGACCTTGATTGACCTTGTGGTAAAGCAACCCAAAAATATTTTCTATCAATAAGTTTGAAGTGCTCATTTCTAAAGTTTTGTCATGTGGAAGTAATTTAATGCTAAGGAAACCTCAAATGTTATGAATTGTTGAATGTTGAGAAATTTAAATTGTTTTGATGGAGGCGTACCACTTCGATGTGCTTTGGAGCGGGATCCATTGAATTGGGCCCCCACACGGTTGTGAATTCGGCCGCCCAAAGACAGAGTGACTATCACCCCGAAAAGCTATTGTCTAGAGGTTAACCGGTTGCCTAATAAGCGATTGGCGAAAGCAAAGGACACTAGCCCGGAAGGGACAAACCCCATCTTAAATTTTTGAAATGTGAAAGTGAAATGAGGAAAATTTTTGAATACTAGTCATATCCACCCGTTGTGTATAAAGATTTGAGCATTTCATTCCCAAAAAGCCTTTTTGTCAAGCCACTTTGTCGAGCTTGGGACGATCCATGACCTTTACTTTTGTAGAGAATTCGAGATTTGTCATGTCATATGCTACTAGCATCATAGGGATCATCATTCCACCACCATCCGATCGCTCTTGACGAAAGCATTTGGAAATTGAGGACGAAAGTAGTCTAGTTTAACACCATTTGGAGGTGATTTAGTGCCATCCTCTTAGCCTTAGTAATTTGTTGAACTAGTATTTGTGAAGGATTACATGCTCTTAAATTTGTTCCTCTTTAGTGCCTCCGCCACTTGATGAGGAAGTGGCTATTCCTTTTGTAGATGCATCCATTATGTGATTTTGTACGCTTAATGTTTGGATGTGTCGCCATTTTGGCAAGACCCACCTTGCCTTGCAAGAAGACATCCTACCTCATGGTTGTCTTGTTGTGAGTTGAAGGGGCGGAGTGAGACCCGCTAATTGTCTCATATCGGCTATGTTATTAGGTTAGTTTAAATAATGGTCCTAGTCTTTGTCACCTCTTTACTCGGGACGAGCAAAGGTTCGGTTTGGGGATATTTGATGTGACCATAATTAGCGCATATTTAGCCCCCGAATTAGCCTTGTTCCCATGCTTTTTAGTGCATATTTGGGTCATTTATTATCTTTAGTTCTTTGTTTTGCATATTCTTTGAGATTTTGATCCCTTGGTAGGAAAGGAGTAAGAATCTTGCATTTTTATGGCAAAACGAGACTAAATTGATCGAATCCAATGACCAAGCATCAAGGAGAGACAAGATTAGAAGGCATTTGTATATATGATAGTAGATGAGCAATGTTGAGAAAGGATCCTTGAGTCCCCAAGGAAATCCCCAAGGAATTTATGAAGAAAAGGGAAGAAAAAAAGAAGAAATCTTGCTGAGGCACAATCCGTGCGGATTGCCTACAATCCGGCCGTCCACCATCTGCACAATCCGTGCGGTTTCACCACAAGACGCTCGGGTTTAGCGACTCCAATCCACCCGGATTCACCTGAATCCGCTCGTGTTCCATCGTAAGAATCCGCCCGTCCCGACTCTAATCCGCTCGGATTCCTCTACAGCACAATTTCGTCTTCCCCAAGCTACAAAGAAAGAAGCCCTTCCTTCGTAAAATACCGGCTCCTCCTTGCTCAATCTAAAAAGTGTAATTACTAGTTTAGCCCTTAGTTAACCCTAATGCATCCCCCTAATTTCCACTATAAATACCCCATTAGTCTAATTAGAAGGGCATGTTCTTCTTATCAAGAATTAGAGTAGTTAATATCAATCAAATCTCTCTTTAGTTTTGTAATCAACAATTAATCAAGTTCTAATACAAGTTTTATTTCCTTAATCTCTCTTTTGTTCATCCTTTATTTTGGGTAATTGAAGATTATTTGGGTTATTATTGGGAGATTGACAACCTCTCAATCAAGCATCAAGTACTTCTTTTATCTTTGCTTTATTATTGGAATCATTAGTAGGTATAATTCTCTTAATCCCTTTTTAATTATTGTTAATTACCTTCATTTATTCATCATGTTTCATTTTGTTGGTATGATTGACAACCTTGCTAGCATGATCAACATGATAATGAGTGAGTAGTCTCTTAGCTAGGGTTAATGGGTGATTAGGGGAAACCAACATGGGGAATGATTCATGCTTAAATTAATATGCTTTCATGGTTTATTTGCTTGCTTGTTTTGATCTCAACTCATGCACATGTTATGTTTGATGAAATGCGAGCCTATAAATCCTTGCATTTTTTACCCATCACCTATCTTTTCAATGAGTCTTGTAAGACATAAACGAACTCGAGTCTCATTAGACCATGCATGTTGTTGAGTAGGGAAGATTAAGTCGACTTGTAGGTGTTGTACAATCTAATCGATTCGGCTCCGGGACCCAAACATTCCTAGGATTGTAAGATATAACCCAACTCAATCCATCTCAACAATAATTGCTTGCTTATAATTTGAGAACATGTTTGTATGATCAATTCCCATGATTCCCCTATGATCCCATGACACCCTAGTGCTTTTTATCAATTGTTTACAACCCTTTTAATTCTTCTTGTTTGTTTATTTTCATTGCTATTTTAGTTAGTGACCTTCTACATCAACCCAAATTGTGACACCCCTAAGACACCACTAGTTTCAATATAAATCTCATCTCAATTCCCGTCCCTTGGGATCCCACCTTTACTTGCCTCTTTACTAATTGTAGAGTTGTTTGTGAAGCTATAAATTGTGTTTTGATTCGGACGTGACCCAACGACCACATCTATTTATTTGTGAACACGAAACGGACCGATCAATGGCTAAGCTTGAAGAAGCCTCCAAATCATCTAAGCAACATGTTAATGCCATAGTGGCATCTTCATCAATTCCAAGTGGAGTATGTGAGAGTTGTGGAACTTTGGGACATGACAAAAGTAAATATTGGGGAACAAGTGAACAAGTGAATGCTTTCCAAGCATACAAGAGTGGTACCCCTTATTCCAACTATTACAATGAAAACACCAAATTTCATCCCAACCTCTCATACAAAAGCCAAAATCTTCAAAACCCTCAAACAACATACACCCCACCTCCAATGAGAAACCAAGCTCAAAGACCCTTTTACAATCAAAACCAAAGTTATCAAAACCAAACTCCATACAATCAACCAAATGACCAAGGTTTTGATGTTCAAAAAGCGGTCCTCCAAATGCAAAAGAACCAACAAGGGTTATTTTTTACTCAAATGCAAAAGGATAGCCAAGCAAAAGACATCACCATCAACAACATCCTAGCTCACACAAAGATGTTGGAGACCCAAATGTCTCAATTGGCATCTTCAAGTTCACAAACACAAAGGGGCAATTACCACCTCAAGGTAATCCCCCAAGACAAGAATCGGTAAGTGCCATCCATTTGAGGAGTGGTACAAAGTATGAAGGGCCGAAGAGGCCCGTTGATGAAGATGTTGTGAATGCTAGTGACAAGAAAAGAGTTGTTGAAAAATCTAAAGAAGAAGAACCCACCATTCAAGAAGTTTCAAAGGAGAATAAAGAGAAGGATAAAGAGAAAAAGCCTATTGTGATTCGGCTTCCATTTCCAAGTCGTCAAGCTAAGCCTAAGTTTGATGAACAACTTGGGAAGTTTATGGAGATTGTCAAGAACTTGGAAGTCTCAATTCCATTTACGGAATTAATCAATCACGTTCCGGCCTATGCGAAATACATGAAAGATATTCTTACAAAGAAGAAATCCATTCGGAAACTTGAGACTATTGCTTTCACTAAGGTGAGTAGTGCAATCCTACAATGAAGTTCACCTCCAAAACTAAAGGATCCGGGAAGCTTCTCTATTTCATGTACCATTGGCGACACCAAAATCAACAAAGCTCTATGTGACCTTGGGGCAAGTGTGAGTGTCATGCCATATTCGGTGTGCAAAAGGTTAGGAAAGGGAGAACTTAAGTGCACTAATATCACACTTCTAATGGCGGATCGATCAACAAAGACACCTTTAGGGGTATGGGAAGATGTGCTGGTAAGAATTGGCAAGTTCTTCATCCCGGTGGACTTTGTTATTGTTGATATGGAGGAAGACTCCAACATTCCTATAATTTTAGGAAGACCTTTCTTACACACCGCGGGAGCGGTGATTGATGTGAAACATGGAGAACTCACCCTTGAAGTGGGAGATGAAACAATCACTTTTAATCTTGACAAGGCAATGAGAGCTCCCCGATTACATGAGCCGTATTTCATGGTTGATCACTATAGCCGAGAAAGTGATAGGAAGAAGTTGGCATCTCAATTCAAAGAATAGGCTATGGGTAAAGAATCACCACCCATATGGGAGAAGAAAATGGGTAACCTCCAAGATGCTCCGTCCAAGGAACAAGAATGTTTCAACAAGAATGAGAGCTTTAATAGCTCACCACCACTCATGACAAGTAAAGAAGAAGGCCTCATTGGCCATAATGACAAGAAGGAAGAAGAGTTGCTCTTGACAACTCGTGGTATTATTGGGGAACAAGTAGATCAAGTATGCGGTCTTTGGGATGATGAGTTTTAGGGGGTATTCAATCCCTATATCGGCAATGCTATGACCCAAGACCACCATGAAGAACAACAAGTGCAAAGGTCTATTGAAGATCTTTATCATGACAATGAACAAGCTTTCGACTACTTCTTCAAGGTGTTGAGCAACATCAACAACACCTTGAACATGCCCCCTTGACATCTCATTAATGAACGAGAGTTTGGTGGAGTCCTCCCTAAACCACCACTTGTAAATATTCTAACCCTTTAACTTGCATTTTACTTATTGTATTACATTTTTGTCAATTTTGGATTTAAATTTTTATGCCTTGATCAAGATTTTCATCATTTTGAGAGAAAGTGAGGGAGGGA
The DNA here is from genome assembly GCF_048544455.1 of Silene latifolia. NCBI lineage: Eukaryota > Viridiplantae > Streptophyta > Magnoliopsida > Caryophyllales > Caryophyllaceae > Silene > Silene latifolia. Next base: position 165,546,237 of record NC_133526.1, read on the forward strand.
CTTATGTGATTATTGATGTGTAGTGTTTTGACATAGTGTGGGGATAGCAAATTGCCTAGGCTATCCAAGCCTTCGTAATGCCCCCACAATGAAGACCACAAGAATGAAGAGTAAATGACACGGGTTACGAAATGCCCACAGATGGACATGAATTCGTGTGGTAGAGGGAGAATACGAGCGTCCCAAAGGGAATCCGCTCGTCCTGAAGATAATCCGAGCGTCCTGGGCAGGATATGCTCGTCCTGAGATAGCTGGAAAAAGAAGTTTTTGCTCTGACTGAGAGTCCGAGCGTCCCACTTGGGAATCCGCTCGTCTCAGTCAGGACGCTCGTCCTACTAGGAATCCGCTCGTCTTATAACTAACAAATTTTGGGATTCCTCCCTGACAAGGAATGCGAGCGTCCCCAATCCAGTCCGCTCGTCTTGCTCCAAAAAGACGCTCGTCTTCCTCAGAAGACGCTCGTCCCAGCGCGTTATTTTCTGAAGCCAACTACAGCAGAATCCGCTCCTCCCGACCCCAGTCCGCTCGTCTCCCCCTCTGATTTTCAAATATAACGGGATTAAAAACCCCACTTTCCCAATTCATTTACTCATCACAATATAAACACAACTCTAAACCCTCAAAACCCGCATTCTCTCCATCAACCAACATCAAATTTGTCAACCAAAATCACCCAAATTAACCCCAAACTTCCTAAAAACACAATTAAATCACTCCTTTACCAACAACAAGTGATTAAAACACCAACATCTTCAAAGTTTGAGTCGATTTTTGGGATACAAGGCAACATTCACTTATCCTAAATCTATTTGGGTCTTATTGGAATTTAAAGAAATCAAGCTTATCTTTGGTGTTACTACATAAAGGAGCATGGCAAGAACAAAAGGTGGAAGTAAGGCACCCCCAAAGAAGAACCTTTCCAATTCAAAAGACAACAAGCTTTTCAAGCTATTCAAGCATCTAAGGCATTGGTGGTTCAAAATGCATGGATGAAAATTCAAGAGTCTATTCCTCCTATGGAAGCTACTACTTGTACTCCGGTTGTTGAACAACTAGATGATTATCCGGAGGTAATTTTCACTTCCGACTCTCATAGGGAGAAATTTGTTTCCTTTTCTAAGAAATCTATTTTACCCACCAAATTCATATGCCAAGAGACCTTGTAAAAATTGGGTGTCTTAGAACAAACCAAGACCTTTTTCGAGTCCATGGGATTGAGTACATTGTTTAATATGCAAGAGTTGACTTACTCATCCCTCACCTTAGAGTTCTTAAGCTCTTTGAAAGATACGAAGGTGGAGGCTCTAAGGAATATTGAATTCCGGCTCGAGAATGTTGATAGGAAATTGTCTTTTGAAGAGTTTGGTAATGTTTTTGGCCTTAGAAATGACCCGACCTACACGAAGAAACCTACAAAGTATGATCCCGCTCCCTTATGGAAGGCTATTACCGGGAGAGAGTTTACATCTTATCATGATTGTCGTGCTCTTTTTGTCCATCATCCGGGCATAAGGGTATGGCACAAGGTTGTTGGGCATACTTTGATTGCTAGGAAGGGAACGAACCATTTAACCGAACTTGACTTTATTTATCTCGAGTCGACCTTGAACATTGGAAGAGAGTTCACCAAAAAGTACAACATTCTCCAACTTTTGATTTAAAGGTGGCTCAAAGTCGATCATGGCAAAGAAGGCACGGCCTTTATTGTTAATGGAGGTTTGGTAACTTATTTGGCAAAACACTTCAACCGGAACTTCAACAAGGATAGCACCTATAAACCGGATAAGGGAGGCCATATCATTGATCTAGCCACCATGTTTCAAAAATTCAAATGGGTCACGAATGATACTCTTGATGACAAATTTGGGTGGTTAACAAAAGATGCTAAATCCTTCACATTGCCAAGCAAGATTTGCCGATTGAATGTTCATAGGCCAAACTACCTTCTCCCCCTCTCCGAGGAAGCCGAGTTTATTATACAACACCAAGGGCAAGACATTGCCAAGCCCTCCTCCTCCATTATCACCCCACCTTACCCATTCACCTACCATGAATTTCAACCCAAAAATGTTAAGGCGGGGAATGACTACTTGACTCTCTTGATGAAAGAAATGCACAAGCAAGCTTATGAGGATAAAGTCAATGCTTATAAAGCACAATATCCGCCTCTCCTACATCTTGCTAGGCAAGGACTTCTTGACCCATCTTGTCCTTTGCCTAGTTGGGCGGATAAGGAAACCTTCTTTCCTAGTGCTTCTAGAGGTGATAGCTTGGGTGAAGAGGAGATGGTTGTTGTTGAGAGTGGTGCTCAATAAGGTGAAGGAAATGAAGAGAATGAAGAAGAAGAAGAAGAGGGTAGTGAAGAAGAAGAAAAAGGAAGTTCAAGTGGAAGTGATGATAACTCCGGATCTATGGAGGTTGATGATGATGATTCAAGTGAAGTTGGTGATGATGATGGAGATGATAGTGATGACGCCATGGGCGAAGATTGAGGTTTGTCTATTTCTCTTGTTTTTCATATAATTTTTATCTTGATCATGATTTTTGAGTCCTAGCATCATCTAGAGGACTCACACCTCGGCCACATTGAGGTGTTTCTTTTATTGTTCCCACATTCAAAATCCAAAATGACAAATGTAGTTTCATGCATAACATCCTTATGCATGAACTCCCCCAATTTTTGACATTAGAAATAGTGTATATTTTGGTTTGGGGAAGTTTATGCATATGCATTGTGAGCTAATCTAAATTATGCTCTCCAACCATAACTAAAACCCATGCATCATGTAGTATCGTTTAGTTTAGTTTGCATTTAGCTTAGAAGTCATGCATTTTCATATAGATTGCATAATTTCCTATCGTATTGGCCATTGAGGACAATGCCCATACTAGTGTGGGGATGGGAAATTCTAACTTGACTTTTTAAAACAAAAATGATAAAAATTTAAAAATTTTGAAAAATACAAAAAAAATCCAAAATTCAAAAATCCAAAAACATGTTCATTTCCTTTGTAGTGTAGTCTTGTATATATTGTATATATTGTGTTTATTTATCCTTTTCCACATTGATCGACTACGCCACATCCGAGACATGAGGATATTGAAGACCGCATGGTATGATCTTTCTAATCTCCTTTTTCCTCTTTATGTTAATGACTATGTGGCTTTATTTTGATTGATGCGGTATAAACAATGTGAATTTAGGATTGCATTTAGATTATTTGTCATACTAATTGGTAGAAGCATATGCATTAGGATGTATAAATGTTAGTTGCATCATGGCATATAGTTGCATTTAGGAAAAATTTTATGAAACCGTCTATTTGGGAAGCTTGACAAGTGTATATAAGGCCCTTGTAGATACTTTTTCTTCTTAAGACTTTGCTTGTTAGAATACTTGTAAAACACCCTAGGATGTGTCATGCTAGTATCCTTTGACCCATGGATTAAGGCCTAGTCAAGAGTACCTTGTGGTGTGATAACTCCTTGGCTGCCGTTTATTCCAAGGTGACCCTTGAAACCATGCAACCATCATCCATGTTCTACCACATTTTGTCATCAAAGGGAATGGGCACAAAAATTGTTCAAATTTGAGTTCAAGAATTGAAATGAAAGTAAAAAAGTTTGCTAATGCATCAAAAGAAAAGAGGAGTAACAAAAATGAAAACTCCTATGCTTCAAATATAAGCACCCTCCCTACAAATTGGGTGACTTTGAAAATGTTCAAAAGAAAATGCAAAAGTTGAAAGTTGTCAAGTATTGAAATGCCAAACATCAAAAGAAATGGCAAAAGAAATGCTCTCAAAAATGTCAAATGCTACAAAGTGGGGGGAATGACAACAACAAAAAGCAAACTCCCATATGAAACTCAAATACTATTGATCCCTTTTTCATCGTATCCACTTTTATGCATGGTAGAGAGGGGACGACCCTTCTTCTTGTCTAGGCAAGAAGGGGAATTCTGCGATCCTCCAGTGTTTCTAATACCATAGGGAGTCTACTCTTGACGAAAGCATTTAAGGATTGAGGACAAAGGTACCCTAGCTTGACACGACTTGGAGGTGATTTATTGGTATCCTTCTAAGCTTAGTAGTTTGAAGAAACCGTATCTATGATGGAATGTGTACCCTTGAATTGCTTCCCCTTTAGATAATTTCCGCCACTTAGATGAGAAAAGTGGCTATTCATTTTTGTAGATGCATCTATTACTTGATCTTGTGTGCTTTAATGCTTGGATGTCTCGCCATTTTGGCAAGCCCCACCTTACCTTGCAAGAAGGCATCCTACCTCATGGTTGTCTTGTTGTGAGTTGAAGGGGCGAAGTGAGACCCGCTAATTGTCTCACATCGGCTATATTAGTAGGTTAGTTTGAATAAAGGTCCTAGTTTTTGTCACCTCTTTACTCGGGACGAGCAAAGGTTTGGTTTGGGGATATTTGATGTGACTCATATTTGAGCATATTTAGTCCCCGAATTAGCCTCGTTCCTATGCTTTTTAGTGCATAATTGGGTCATTTACTATCTTTAGTCTTCCGTTTTGCATATTTTTTGAGGTTTTGATCCCTTGGTAGGACAATGCTAGAAGGCCTATGTAGATAATAAAGTAGATTGGGCAATGATGAAAGGATCCTTGCATCTCCAACAAGATCCTTAAGGATTGTTGAAGAATGAAATGAAGAGAAGTGATTGCCCAGCAATCCGAGCGTCGCAGTGCCCAAGACGAGCGTCTACCCCTGCTACAGTCCGAGCGTCCCATGCCCAATATGCTCGTCTTGAGGCCTTGTGATCCGAGCGTCCCGAGACCAATCCGCTCGGATTCTGCTCCAGTGCCAACCGTCTCTACTGCCTAGCCGCTCGGGACGAGCGTACTCCATGAAAACTACCAAAATGGATATGCGCATCTCCTTCGAGAGGAGCACTTTCTTAACTTTTCTTAAGGGTCCTAATCGACATTTAAGCACTTAGTAACCCTAATTTATGTACCTAATCCTTAGTATAAATACCCCATTGTACTAATTAGATTATCATGTTCTTCTTATGCATTCTTAATCTCATCTTAATCTTGTAATCAACTCTTAATTTAGATTTAATACAAATCTCATTTCTTAATCATTCCTTAATTTCTCTATTGTTCATCATTTATTTTGGGTAATTGAAGATTATTTGGGGTTTATTTGGAGGATTGACAACCTTCCATCAATCATCAAGTATTTCTATTATTCTTTGCTTTATTATTGGGAATCATCTTTATAGGTATAATTCTCTCTTAATCCTTTTTAATTATTGTTAATCATCTTCATTTGTTCATCATGTTTTTCCTTGCTAGTATGATTGACAACCTTGTTAGCATGTTAAACTTGACAATGAGTGAGTAGTTTCCTTAACTAGGGTTAATGGGGAATTAGGGGAAACCAACATGGGGATTGATTCATGCTTAATCTAATATATTTTCATAATTAATTTGCTTGGTTGTTGTGATTTCAACTTATACACATGTTATGTTTGATGAAATGCGAGCCTATGAATCCTTGCTTTTTTTACCCATCACTTACCTTTTCAATGAGACTTGTAAGACATAAACCAACTCGAGTCTCATTAGACCATGCATATAGTTGGATAGGGAGGATTAAGTCGACTTGTAGGTGTTGTACAATCTAATCGATTCGGCTCCGAGACCCAAACCTTCCTAGGGATTGTAAGATATACACTAACTCGATCCCATCACAACAATAATTGCTTGCATCTAGTAGAGAATATGTTTGTATGATCAAATCCCATGAATCCCCTATAAACCTATGACACCCTAGTGCTTTTAATCAATTGTTTACATCTCATTTTAATCATCTTGCTTGCTTTCATTACTTTGTTTGCATTGTTATTTAGTTTAGTTGATCTCCTATCTCAACCCAAATTGTGACACCCTTAGACACGACCATTTGCAATCGAAAATCCTACATCAATACCCGTCCCTTGGGATCCGATCTTTACTTACCTCTTTACTAAAAGTAGAGTAGTTTGTGAAGTTATAAATGTTGTTTTGGTCTAGGTAACTCTTAACGACAAGTAACTGAAAACGATAAGTCCGACCATTTATGTTTACCTTTCTCTTATATAGTTTCAAGATGCCGCCAAAGAAAAACGCGTTGTATGCCAGAGCCGAGAGTATAATCGTTGATGATATAGTAAAGATGTTGGAGCACCAAGATGCTCTCACAGATGCCTTGAAAAGAGTGGGAAAGGATAAAGATATTGATCACTCCAAGATCAGCATTCACATAGCTAGGTTCAACCCTAAGGAGTATAAGGGAACGGGGGCGCCAATTCTGCTGGATAATTGGCATAGAGAGATGGAGAATATTTTTGAGTTGGTCCATTGCCCGGAGGAGTTGAAAGTGGAACAAGCTGCGTTCTACTTGAGAGAAGCGGCCGGTGAGTGGTGGGATAAGGTTAAAGTGAGTGCTCAGGAGTTGTATATGAAGCAGGGGCTACCTGCGATACCTTGGGATGAGTTCAGGAAAGCGATGAAGCGTGAGTTTATGCCAGAGCATGTGCGTAGTAAGCTGAGGGAAGAATTTAATGATTTTAAGATGACATCCGAGATGACGGTGGCTGAATACTACCGCAAGTTTAATGAGAAGTCCAGGTATGTTGAGGACGTGGGGTTGAGTGAAGAGAACTTGGCATTGAGATTTGAGAAGGGGTTGACCCCCAAGATTATGGAGAAGTTACCGGTGGTAGTTCTTACAGATGTAAAGGAGGTCTATGAGCATGCTGGGAGGGCTGAGAGGTTAGTTGAGATGGCCAAGGAGATTCGGGAGAGAGCCTCTTAAAAGAGGAAGGCTGAGAGTGAGGGAGGTGGTCAATCTAGTTACAAAAAGGGTGGCCATAACCAGGCAAGAGCGTATTCATCAGGTTCGGGGTTTAGTGTTGGAGCTTCTTACGGGCGTGGTCGTGGTGGTTATGGTAGTAGTTGGGGTATGACCTGTTATAACTGTGGCGGTGTGGGCCACAAGAGACATGAGTGCACCAGTGCGGTGAGTGGGGGTTTCCAGTGACCGTCGCAAGGGAGTTTCTCACAGGGTCCTGTGCAGAGCTATGTTAGTAACAGGCCGGCTGGGTTATGGAATAACAGGGGAGGTAAGAGTAACAACGGCGGGGCTAACCGCAATGGCGGTAATTCATATCAGAGACCGGCGACGAACAACAACAACAACAACCAGGGGTCGGCTGCTAAACAGGCTACCTCAGCTAGTACTATCCAGGGAGGTCGACAGAAGACCAGTGGCAAGCTGTTTATGATGGAGAAGAAAGAAGCTGAGGATGATGCTCACGTTATCACCGGTACATTTCTTGTTATTGGAGTTTTTACCTTTGTTTTGTTTGATTCGGGAGCGTCACAGTCGTTTGTATCATCGAGTCATGTTAAACGGTTGGGTTTGAGTGAGTATGAGTCTGTAAGAGAGGAGGTTTTTATACCTTCGGGGGAGTCTGTATCTTGTGGGCGGTTGTGTAGAGGTGTTTCTATGTTAGTTGGACAAGTTGATCTACCAGTAGACTTGTTAGAGTTCCCTTTAGATGGTTTTGAGATGATAGTTGGGATGGATTGGTTGGGAAAGTACAAGGCTAAGATAGATTGTCATCAAAAGAAGGTTTCTTTGAGGGGTCCTAAGGGGATTAGTGTGTCTTATCGTGGGTTTGTTGTCAAACCCAAAGTTAAGTTGATTGCAACAGTAACTTTGAAGTCTTACCTGAGGAAGGGGTGTCCGTTGATCCTGTGTCATGTGAGAGATCACCGTATGGAGAGTCCGGTAGTTGAACAAATACTAGTGGTGGGAGAGTTTTCAGATGTCTTTCCAGAGGAGATACCGGGGTTACCACCGAAGAGGGAGATAGATTTCACTGTTGAGTTGAAACCGGGGACGGGGCCAATCTCTAAGGCACCGTACCGTATGGGTCCTAAGGAGTTGGAGGAGCTGAAGAAACAGTTGGATGATCTGATTGAGAAGGGGTATATTAGACCTATTGTATCACCATGGGGAGCACCAGTCCTTTTTGTGAAGAAGAAAGATGGGAGCTTGAGGTTGTGCATGGATTATAGGGAGCTGAACCGAGTTACAGTAAAGAACAAGTATTCTTTGCCGAGGATAGATGATTTGTTTGATCAGTTTAATGGTGCAGCAGTCTTTTCCAAGATTGATTTGAGGTCGGGTTACCATCAGGTGATGATTAGGGAAGAGGACATACCGAAGACAGCTTTCACGTCAAGGTATGGTCATTATGAGTATGTTGTGATGCCGTTTGGGTTGTCTAACGCACCTGCAGTGTTCATGGATTTGATGAACCGGATCTTCAGTCAGTTCTTGGATCGGTTTGTGGTGGTCTTTATAGATGATATCTTAGTATTTTCTAAGACTAAGGAGGAGCATGAGAGCATTTGAGGATAGTGTTGCAGACCTTGAGAGAGAACCAGTTGTATGCAAAGTTGTCCAAGTATGAGTTCTGGTTAGAGGAGGTTGCTTTTCTGGGGCATGTGATTTCAAAGAAAAGGGTAGCTGTGGATCTTGCAAAGATTGAAGCAGTTACCAAGTGGGAAACACCAAAGAATGTGGCAGAGATCAGGAGTTTCTTGGGTCTAGCAGGGTATTATCAACGGTTCGTTAAGGATTTCTCCAAGATAGCTAGACCTATGACAGCTTTGATGAGGAAAGAGAACAGGTTTCGTTGGGATGAAAGTTGTGAGACGGCGTTTCAAACCTTAAAGGAGCGTTTGACCACAGCTCCAATCTTAGCATTGCCTGAGGGGAGTGAGAACTTTGAGGTGCATAAAGATGCTTCAAAGAATGGGTTGGGTTGTGTGTTGATGCAGAATGGGAAAGTGATTGCCTATGCTTTTAGGCAATTGAAGCCTTATGAGGAAAATTATCCGACGCATGATCTAGATTTGGGTGCAGTTGTGTTTGCTCTTAAGATTTGGAGGCATTATCTATATGGGGCGACCTTTAAGGTGTTTTCAGATCACAAGAGTCTTAAGTACATCTTCACTCAAAAGGAGTTGAACATGAGACAGAGGAGGTGGATGGAGTTGATTGGGGATTACGACATGGATATTATATACCATGAAGGGAAAGCTAATGTGGTTACAGATGCTTTGAGCAGGAAGAGCGTGCATTCTCTTTGCACAGTTGTGTCTTTGATGAGATTAAGAGATGAGGTGGGCAAGTTTGGGATACATATGATCCAAAAAGGGGATGCTATAGGGGATTTGACAGTGTAACCAGACCTTTATGAGGATATTCGCAGTAAACAAGCGTTAGATCCCAAGATTGAGGAGTGGAGAGCTGGAGTAGAGAAAGGGACAGTGTCTAGATTCTCTATTCATAAATATGGTAGTGTGAGATTTGATGGGAGGTGGTATATTCCTAACGATGAGGAGTTAAAAAAGATAAGCATGACAGAGGCTCATTGCACACCATACTCGGTACATCCAGGCGGTGACAAGTTATATAAAGATTTGAGAAGACCTTCTGGTGGCCGGGGATGAAGAAGGAAACAGCTGAGTTCGTGGCTCGTTGTTTGACATGTCAGAGAGTGAAAGGGGAGCAGCGACGACCACAAGGTAAGATTCAGTCTCTTGAGGTACCTGAGTGGAAGTGGGAGTCCATTTCTATGGGTTTTATCGTGGGTTTACCGATGAGTCAACAGGGTAATAACATGATATGGGTTATAGTGGATCGGCAGACCAAGTCAGCTCATTTCGTGCCAATGAAAGATACTTGGACTAAGATATAGTTAGCTATGGCTTATCGGAAAAACGTGGTTCGATTGCATGGGGTGCCTAAGGATATAGTGTCTGATAGAGATTCGAGATTCATCTCATGGTTTTGGAAAGAGTTGCAGGAGTCTTTGGGAACTACCTTAAAGATGAGTACATCATTTCATCCTGCGACAGATGGCCAAACGGAGAGGACCATCAAGACTTTAGAGGACATGTTGCGAGCTTGTGTTATGGATTTTGGTGGTAGCTGGGAGCAGAGGTTGGATTTGATTGAGTTTTCCTACAACAACATTTATCACACCAGTATTGGCATGGCACCATTTGAGGCTTTGTATGGGAGGAGGTGTAGGAGTCCGATTTGTTGGGACGATAGTGCTCAGGCAGTGGTTTTAGGACCTGAGATGGTGGAACAGATTAAGCTGATCAGACAAAGGATGAGAGCGGCCCAGGATCGACATAAGAGTTATGCAGATCTGCATCGCCGGGATATAGAGTTTCAGGTTGGGGACAAGGTTCTTTTGAAAGAGTCTCCTATGCGTGGGGTCATGAGATTTGGTAAGAAAGGGAAGCTGAGCCAGAAGTTTATAGGACCATATGAGATCTTGGATCGGGTGGGTGAGGTTTCTTATCGATTAGCTTTACCGTCTGCTTTGGATAGAGTGCATAATGTGTTTCATGTGTCTCAGCTGCGGAAGTATGTTAGTGATCCATCACATGTGTTAGAGGTTGAGAACATCGAGCTGGATGAGTCCTTGTCTTATCTTGAGGTACCAAAACAGATTCTTGATCGAAAGGTTAGGAAAACTAGACATGGTGAGACGGTGTTGCTTAAGGTTCTGTGGTCTAACCATGAGGTTAAGGAGGCTACATGGGAGGCGGAAGAGGCAATGAGGGAACGGTATCCGTCTCTTTTTTATCAGGTATGTATGGTTACGAGGACGTAACCTTGTTTCTTTTAGGGGGTAGGAGATGGTCGCGTAAAGTTTTTGCATGTTTTCATAGAGTTTTGTATGTCTTATGTTGGTTTTGGTACAGTTAGTAGCTGCCTTGAGTCGGGTTGAGTTTTGTTTTGAGAGGTGTGATGGGAGTTTGGTGTTGAGTTTTGTTCATGTTGTTGTATCGGGAAGGTGTCGGTGTGTTTGTTTTGTTTGTGGTTTGAACTTCGGGGACGAAGTTCTTTTTAAGGAGGGAAGACTGTAATACTACGGTTTTATGTGTCTTGGGATACTCTATCGAGTGGGGCTTGCTCTGTCGAGTAAGTATGGTTTTACGCAAAACAGTAGTCTGCCTGATGGGTACTCAATCGAGTAAGCTTGCCACTCGATCGAGTAAGTGTCACTCGATCGAGTAAGTGACTTACTCGATCGAGTAAGTCGGTTAACGGGTGATATTTGACGGGTTTTGTTAATAATGCGGGAATGGTATATGAAGCCTTCGTCACTTTTATTAAAACACTTTTCAAAACCTAAAACCTTCAATAGAAGATTAGAAGTTACGTTGAATCATCCTCGCCGCATTATTAGCAAATCCCGGAGATGGGAGTGTCGGTTTTCGTCGTTCTTTACACCTTTGTGATCCTTGCGTCGTGGGTAAGCTCTACGTATCGTTTTTATATCGTTTGGTTAATGTTGATTAAACCCTAATTGGGTATTGGGGGTTTTGGTGGTTATGTGATTATGGTAGTAATAATATGTATGTATGTATAGGAGGAGGGTTCGTTGAGGAGAGATTCTGATTTAGCTTCTTGATCGTCTGATTCCATGTTGCTTTCCAGGTAGGGTTTCCCTACTCAGTATTAGTTACATAATGTGTGGTGGTGGTTGTTGTCATTAAAGATTGATTGTGTTGTTAAGTTGTTAGACGATTGTTGTTTTCATACTGTTTATTGGTTTGTATCTGTCTGTGATCTTCGGGGCGCGTCCCTGGCTGAGTGGAGTCACTTTCGGAAGTGGGTTCACGCCCTTTGTTCGCCCTCTGTGGAACCCGCCACAGGAGGGGATGTGCACATTAATAAACTTGGGTTTATCGCTCAGTGGTGATGAGCGGGGATTTGGTGGGCACGACTGTTGTCCCCCACTGGCGGTGTGGAGTACTTGTTGCGATGGGTACTCTGGCAGGGCTACACACCTTAGTGTGTAGTCAAGTGTGTGCAGATTGGTTATGGAGACTGGGGATTGTTGTGTTGATTGAGTTGTTTATGCACTTGTTTGTTGTGGCCTTGCTTTATGTAATTAATACTGACACCGTTAATTGTTTTAAAAACTGTGGTTATCCATTCGGGGATGGTGAGCAGTTATTGAGCAGGTATGATATGACGCGTATGGGATAGCTGTGATGAGTCATCACGTGGCAGTTAGAAGTCTTCCGTTGTGTCAGACGATGTTTTGTAGTTTTTATAGTTTTACCAGTAGACCGTTTTGAGTAATTTGTATTTCAGTTTAACAGTTTTGGAGTTGACATGTAATCACTTTAAACCGTATTTACTTTTAAATATGTTTCGTTATTGTCTTATGATTATCATTGCCTCGAGTAACCGAGATGGTGACGTTTCCATACCTTAAGTGGTCCTGGTAAGGCACTTGGAGTATGGGGGTGTCACAAGGGGTATTTGGATGAGTGAGCAAACTGAATTTGGGAATAGCACAACACCTCTCTTGCCATACACAATTTTGGTCTATGTTCGGGAAGAAGTCATGAGATCCCATCTCTTGAAGTGTGCTTGCTCTTTTGATAAGTGGGAGGACACAAGCCTTGGCAACAAGTCTATTCATTTTGATCCAACAGAATTTGAGTGCAAATTCTTTTGAATAAAGGGAGTTTGCAACAAAATTTGTTGCATTGTGATTCATTTTGAAGCAAAAAAAAAACAGCCAAGGAACGGTTCACAATTGAATGCATTTCAACGCTTTTTGAAGTGTCATTCCAGCGGGCCTAACTTCCAAGTCTTATATCTCAAGTTTTACTCGTGCATGTCCATTGATTATTATGTCATTAGAAAGCTTAAGGTCTTAACTAGATCATGGATTTCGAATCACCACAATATCAGCTCTATAGCTTGCGATATGGCCGATACAAACATCCTTTGCGTTTCTGGACAGCTTCTAACCTATCAGCACTAAATGTTCAATAACTCAAGATTTGCTCCATGTTTAAGGTTGATTCTTTTTGGGGGTAAACATTAACTTCATTATCTTTCCAATGAGGTATTATAGGCCTTAAGATTCATCTGGAGCTAAGAGATATGTCTCCTAAAATATGCGTCTGAATTCCTGAGTTGTTCTCCAGCCCGGTTTTTGTCCGTCTTCTATTTTGAGGTCCAAGAGCTTTACAAATGCCAATGTCATGAAACCAAAGTCGAGAATGTATAATTTAGAGAGTTTGGAGCAAATTTATCTGGGTCATTGGTCCTAAAAATGCAGGATTAAAGAAGCAGCTTAAGCACACATTTTGTCTATCAGAAATTGGGCTAATTTAGAGAATGAGTGAAATGTCGCTTTCAACTTCCTTTTTTTGGCTAAACAAGGGCCGGGCACCACTTGGGTCTCCTCCTAACCTCTTTTTCTTGAAGATTTGCAGCCGCCAAGGGCCATTCTCTTAAGGCTTACACTTCTTATTTGACCTTCAGCAAGCAAACAAATATGAACTCACTTTATTACTTTATGCTTTATGCTTTATTGTTTTCTAGTCTTTATATTCATTTTTTGTACGATAAAATAGCTGTTATTTTGTGCTTTGTAAGGCTCTTTCGTGGCCCATAGATCTAGAATGAATGGTGGAGATTGTATTGCCTTGGTTTATATAAACCAAGCAAACCTAAAGTAACAATCAGATTGAGTTTAAGAGTAAAATTATGAGTTTGAAAACTGAGTTTTCTACTTGCTTTCTTCTTGCTTAGTGCGGAAAACCCTCCATTTTCATAGTGCTTTGGGCGGAATTTAGTCCTTGCTTCGTGATTTTGGATGAGATTCCTAATCTTAGACTTGCTTCGTGATCTCATCTAAGTCATATTCTTGTTTAGTTTATTGTTTTTCGTGTCCATTTCAATCACAAATATAACCTATTCCGAGTCCAATTCTGACCAAAATCAAGTCCATCACGTTTTACTTCAAATTGGTATTAGAGCCAGGTTATAACACAATTCCATCTTGTGTTAGTCTTGGGTTAAGCCTTTGTGAGTTTATTATATTCCCTAACTATAACGCAAACAGAAAAACAACCCAATGAGTGAAGAGAGTTTATCAAAACTTTGGTTTGTTTCTTGAGAAATCCGTTTTTTTTCGAGTTGTTGTCATTTCGTTTTTCATTGGAAAATCAGTAGCAATAGATTATGTTCCCTATGTTCCATGCTCAAAGATGAAGCCTTATGACCTTGGTTCCATTTCCAAGTCCTTAGAAGTAGCTATGGTAAAGTTGCAAGCTCTAACAACAGGGTATGAAGGTGATGTGCAAACAAGGAGTGCAACTGGATGTCATGGAGTTACGAGGGAGCCAAAACCTCCAGATTTGTGTTGTGGAGAGCACCACCTGCTTCATGGCGGCCCTAAGTCCTCTCCTACCCTTAGAGGCAGAGGTAAATGTAGATACCCAGTATCTGCACCTCCCAAAAACCACCCGATGATGATTGGACTATAACGTGTTTTTGATATGCGTGCGTGGATTGGCTATATATGAGACGGTTTAATGTACTACTCGGATATGAAAAATGATTTCAAAAGTTTTCTAACTTCATTTGTATTAAAATAACACTATTTAGAGTTAAAACCGTCTTCGGACCCAAAACCGACTCAGAAACCGACCTCCCCACATTTCTCTATAAATACCACCCTTTAGGGTGTAATACACCCACTTGTATCTCAAGGGATAATACACCCACTTGTATCTCAAGGTAGCTCGCGCGTCTTTAGGGTGTCTGCTTAGCCTCTAAGCAAACACAACCGACCTACCTCCCCACATTTCTCTATAAATACCACCCTTCACAAACCAAAAAACTCACGCGAGAGTCCGCCCCCTCCTTCTCCCTTAAACTTCTAGACCCGACTTCCTAAGTCACAAAATCGACACGTGTTTACGACCTACTGATCAGAAACACAAGCCTTACACATTTTGTTTGGTACCGTCGCCGTGCATTCGACCGACCCACTCGACCAACTCAACTCATTAATCAACATGTTTTAATTAACATATTTTCAACTCATTTTCAAAACAAAATCCTTTTTTAAGGCACTCTTTTAAACTTCTTTGATCGCGATTAGTCACAACGAGAAAACCGTCTCTAAAGTCATCTACTTCGCAAACATCAAAATACGTAAGTTTGAGAGTGTAAACATCTCATTTATTTCATGTTTTTACAGTTTTTATGAGTTTATATGCATGAACAATGCATAACACGATTCAAATATAGGTTAGACGAGCCAAAACCGAGTTTTGGCCTGAGACAGAAGCCCCTTGCTATGCACAGAGGCTCGCGCCTCAATGGGGTGTCCAGATCAGACTTAACCGTATTTGTTCTCGTCTTTCCTCTTTATTTCATTTCTTATTTGTAATCGGTTTTTACCATTTCAAATGTTTCAAATCATTTTTATGACAAACTTTTTAGCCATAAATTATAATCACCCTTGGTTCCATATACCATGATGGTTTAATCCGTGTCTCGGTGATATTAATTGGTTAATTACATTTTAAGGAAATCCTTTTCTTTTATTTTCCATTTTAATTCATTTTTATGATAAAACATATTTTGACCATTACAAAAATCATCCTTGGTTCTTTATACCATGACGGTTTATTCCGTGACTCGATGATATTATTGGTTAATTACAAATTAAAGGGTATTTTAACCCCTTTTTATTTTATTTACCCTTTTTCTCATTTGTTTACATTTGTAAATATATTAGTCATAATTTATAATCATCCTTGGTTCTTTATACCATGTCGGATTAATCCGAGTACGATGACAAACTTGACTAATTACAAAGAAATGACTTAACGTATTTAGTTCAAATCAAACATTTTACATTTTTATTTGTAAACTATGCTTTTCAAACTTAAAAATCCGACAACGAATATTACTAACATAATAGTAATTATTTCGAGTCAATCAAATCATACTTGCAAATCATTAATCACAAAAAACGGTTTTAAACAACCTTTTTAACAACCAGGAGACGCCCCTTGGGTCGGCTCATGGCTCGCGCCCCAAGGCAGCTCCTGTTTTCTACATTTTAAAACTTGGGCAGAGCCCCTTCCCTCGCCAATAGGCTCGCGCCCCAACGGGGCTGCCTGGCACTATTCTATTTTATTTTGGTACTTGTCTAGGACGATCCCGATTACGGTTTATCCGAATACGTGACAGATCAGATTGACGAGTTTGCATTTCATACTTTGTCTTTTAAACACACTTTTTCAAATAAATGGATCGTGTTAAGCATCATAACCCAAACTTGGTAAATGGATGTTTAATTTCCGTTTTCACATGCAAATCAATCTAAATCCAACTTGACATCTTATGCTTGATATTTGGATTAACAAAACGACTTAGAAAGCTAACTTGTTAGGTTAAGACTTTTGGATGTGCATTCATGCATTTACACCGTTTTATCAACTCTTGCACTTAAACAACCACGATCGATCAGTAGAGGCCGCTAACGCGGGCGGGATTGGGTGTCCGATTAAAGGGCTTCCCAATACGTACCCTCACCCCTTAATCAGAACCTTTGGATAGTGGATGGCCTTATCCAGGGCGTACGAGAGTCATTTTAGGCATAGAAGGCTAAAAGGGGGACGAGTCCTTATCTTTAGTACCTATGTCAAACAATGCTTTGTGCTTCGTTTGACCGTGGTATAAAGTGGATTTCGAACGGGTTCCAGGCATCCCATAATTGCTTGGTGGCGACTCCGAACATCTCTAATCGTTTCGAGACCTTTACCGAGACGAAACCGACCGATCTAAAATGATCCGGTCGAAAGCATTTTTACGACGCCGAGCATGGCTTTCAAAAGACCGCTGCATCTCCACAGATTGGCTTGGCGTGCAGGTGGCCCGTGACCGCAGATCGGTAGGTGGCCCAAATCCAGAGACCGGCATGTGGCCCATGTCCACAGATTGGCGACTCCGCTGGGGAAACTAGAACACTTGTGTCTTTGTGATCCTTAGAGGTGAAACTCGAACGAGGTCATGGTTAAAGTGCATTAATTGATATTACGGTCATAAGTAAGGTTCCTTGTCCGATCCCATAACCTAACCCTTTTCGACCAATTGGCTCGTCTCGTCGGCGTGAGTTTTCTCATCCCCGCGTTTCGAATCCCGATTGAGTCAAGTATACCGTTGACGTTACACATTTCTGTTTCATCCAAGAGCTTTCACTTCCTTCGAGCACGAGGCTTGGGCACCCTCCTTACACATTTTGTTTGGATTGGTATCCCTCTCGAAAATTGGGGTTTGATCGCTTGGTGTGTAACCCACCCTTTTAAGCCAAAACCCGTGTCAGCATTATGCATAATATAATGAAACTGCGAGTGCTTATGTGTTATGTGATCATAAGTCCTTCCGTGTCATTTTCAAACTTTCAAAACATCATTTCGCGCCGTTATAATGGCCATTTCAAACCTCGGTCTTTCGCCGACCGTTGCACACCATTTTAAGCCGTTATAATGGCCATTTCAAACCTCGGTCTTTCGCCGACCGTTGGAAACTTTTTTAGACCGTCATAATGACGATTTTCAAACCCGGTTTTTTACAACCGTTTCAAAACACCTTTTTATGCCGTTATAATGACCATTTCAAAACCCGGTTTTTATAACCATTTCAAATGCACCTTTTTAGACCGTCGTAATGACGATTTTCAAAACCAGTTTTCTACAACCGTTTCAAAAGCGCCTTTTTAGGCCGTCATAATGACGATTTTCAAACCCGGTTTTTTACAACCGTTGCAAAACACCTTTTTATGCCGTTATAATGGCCATTTCAAAACCCGGTTTTTATAACCATTTCAAATACACCTTTTCATGTCGTTGTAATGACCATTTCAAATCTTGGTTTTTCACAACCGTTTCAAATCACTTTTTACGCCGTCGTAATGACGAATTATACCCTCAAACTTTCAAAATTCGAAATAAATTTTCAAACAAAAAACCTTTTTCAAATCGTCGTAATGATGATTTCAACCCGTGCAACTTTTCAAATTTCAAACCTTGTTTTCGAAACAAATTTTGGCTTTTCTAAGCTGTCGTAATGACGAATTCAATCCTCACAATTTCCAATTTCAAATCTTTGAAAACAAATTTAACCGTTTTCAAATTTCAAATCCAAAATCAAATTTTTGAAAACAAATTTAACCGTTTTCAAATTTCGAATTCGAACTCAATCGTTTGAAAACAAACTTAACCGTTTTCAAATTTCAAATTCAATTTCAAACCATTTGAAAACAAATTTAACCGTTTTCAAATTTCAATTCAAAATCAAATATTTGAAAACAAATGTAACCGTTTTCTAATTTCAATTCAAATTGAAATCTCTGAAAACAAATTTAACCGTTTTCAGATTCAAATCCAATTTCAAATTTTTGAAAACGAATTTAACCGTTTTCAAATTTCAAATTCAAAATCGAATCTTTGAAAAAAAATATAACCGTTTTCAGATTTCAAATCCGCAATTTCAAACCATTTGAAAACAAATTTAACCGTTTTCAAATTTTCAACCCATTTTCAAATAGGTTGAAAACAAATTTAACCGTTTTCAAATTTTTCAATCCATTTTCAAATCATTTGAAAACAAATTTAACCGTTTTCAAATTTTCAACCCAATTTTAAATCCTTTGAAAACAAATTTAACCGTTTTCATGGCCATTGTGATGACAATTCCAAATTCTTCAATTCTCGATTTTCAAATCCGTGATTTGGAATTTCAAAAACCGGCTTCGGAAACAGCATATTGTTTTCAGAGCCGCCACAATCTCAACTTAAACCGTCTTTTGAAAACAAACCTAAGACAACCCTTTCAACTGGCCGACCTTCTAAAGATCCCTACTCTTCGGAAGCCGTCCATAAAACGACAAATGAATCTTTTTGAAAATCTCTATTTTCGAAAACCTCAGTCCACCTTGCTGATTCAGCCTCGAGTCGATTAGAGTCCAGTCGATTTCAAGACAAGTCGTCTAGATAACGTCGAGTCTCTGCCGAAGTTAGTACCTACCTTCTGGTCTAGGTCGTGTCGCCTAATTGTCGAGACATCTTCAATGGCGTTAGCAGAGTCAACACCCCTCGGGTATTAGACCCGCATTTCCCCTACATTACGGGTCAAAGATCAAGTTTGTGTACATGCCTTGTCCAACGGCGTCACGCCAGCAACAAACCTCCGAATCTCGTCATAAGTCGTCTGTCTAGGCATCACTATGCCAAAGTCGACACTCGAGTCTAAATTCAAAGTCATGCACCAAGAGTTCAAACACAAGAGGTCATTCACGATCTTTAATGAACTCATAACCTAGTCACACCGTCGCGTCTTCACGACAAAACTACCTTTTGTACATATGTGTCGCACTTGCCTTTGTTTGTGCAATACCTTGCCAAGACAAGTTATAACGCCTATCGTTATATCAAATACGAATCCCTTGGGTGCCATCAATCGCCAACCAGAAACTCAAGAAGCTGATCAATCTGCAACCGACATGACTTCTGCTGAAACCAACAACGTGGTCCTTCGACTCCTAGCTACCGTGGAAAACTTGAGCACTTGTCTCTCCCAAGTTGAGGACAAAATGATAACCGAGAATTTCCCCTCTCCTGATATTGAGCAAAGGGTTAAGCTCCTTGAAAGCCGGCTACTTGCCAACGACAAAATCAACCATAGTTGGAGGGCTACTAAAACCACTGAAGCCAATTCCTTAGGTGTTCCACCAACCAAAACCAGACGACCTCATAGGTCCTTCCCTTATTTGGGTATGCCTTACGCCACAGCCTTGGAAAGGCTAATCTCCAAAGGAAAGCTCAAACCGATTGGTCCAACTCCAGACCCTCTAAAAGGCGCCATCCTTGATATGATCGAAAATGGTGAATTACCACAACCTCCCTCAACAAACAACAAAAACAACCATCCTGAAAACCCCATTGAACACAGTCAGGAATCTTCCCCAGACTTCTCTCATCTCATCTCTCCTGAGGACGAGAAAATTCATGCAATTGATGAGGATGGCATACAAAGTGCTATAATGATGCTCTCCGTCTCTATCAACAACATATTCTCAAAGCTGCAAGTGGCTATCGATGATTTGAACACTCGGATAGCTAACTTGGAGAAAAGGTTAGGTAATACCGAAAATGAACCTGACCACCAAGGAGAAAACCAACCCTCCATTCACCAACCAACGGCTGTTGAATATGAGGAGTCATCCGATGCTTCCCACATCCACGAACCTACCAACAAAGAAATCACCTCACCAAAATCCTTTTCAAAATACAAAGCAACATCCCAAAAACTTCCTATTGACAACAACCAAATCCTGCTTCCACTCAGGGTTACCAAAAAACAAAACTCACAAAAACATCCCCAAAATCACAAATGTTGGAACCACGGGAAAACATCAAAGGGTATTCACAGATCTGGGAATAACATGTGGCACCGCTCTGGAGATACTTACTTCAGAAGGAATGCTCCAACCCATTGGTCTGACTCCGGACAAACCCGAACACAAAAGAGCCCGATCCTGGGATGGTAATGCCTATTGCCAATACCATCAAGGCAAGGGCCATGACACCGAAACCTGTTTCAAACTCGAGCATGCCATTCAAGATATGATTGAAGTTGGCAATCCTTTTGGATGTCTCAAGCCAAACAACAAGGTTGAGCGTTCTCAAAGGACATTCACTAAACTCAACGCAACCTATGCTGCAGCTCTTCAAAAGCTCATGACTGAAGGGAAGCTACAACCAATCGGGCTCACTCCGGACCCATCTGAAAGCAGGAAATCCCGTTTCTGGGACGGCAATGCCTATTGCCAATATCATCAAGGAAGAGGTCATGACACTGAAACATGCCTCAAACTGAAACATGCTATTCAAAATATGATCGACAACCATCAACTGATAGCTTCATCCCTATGCCAACCAAGTGATGAAAATAACCCTCATGAACATCTCTTTCTGCAAGGAGATGAGAGCCTCATCGAATTTTGTCCTCATATCATCCCCAACAACGAGAGTGAAGTGCTCAAGTGGGTCAATGCTCAAGATCAAACATTCAAGCCGCTGGTTGCTGCGAAAGAGGCCTTCGAGGAGGAACATGATGATTAGGAGTTCCTATCACCAAATATCAACCGCTCACCAACGGGTACGTCCCCATCTGCACCTTTACCTTCCTCGAACGAAGGACGGAAAAAAAACCGATATATCCAAAGCAAAGGCAAAACAAAAGGCCAAAATCAAAGGCCCAAGGCAATAGCCATTCACCCAAAGTCAAAGCGAAAGGCTAAAATCAAAGGCCCAAGCCAATATCCATTCACCCAAAGCCAAAGCTCAAGGCCAAAGCAAAAGACCAAAGCCAAAAGCAATTCATCCCAAGGCCAAAGCCAAAGCCAAAACAAAGGCAAAAACCAAAGCCAAAGCGAAAGCCAAGGCAAAAGCCAAAACAAAAACGAGATAGTGAAATTCAAATTCACTATTTTCACAAATTTCAAACGACAGAAATTAAAACCGTCATTTTCAAATTAAAGATACAAGATAGTAAAAATCAAGTTCGCTATCTTCACCAGCTTTAAACGACGGAAATTAAAACCGTCATTTTCAAATCAAAAAACAAAATAGGGAAATTCAAATTCGCTATTTTCACAAATTTCAAACGACGGAAATAAAACCGTCAATTTCAAATCAAAAACAAGATAGTGAAATCCAATTCACTATTTTCACAATTCCAAACAACGGAATTAAAAACCATCTCATTCAAAAACGAAATAGTGAAATTCAAATTCGCTATTTTCCCACATTTTCAACTGACGAAATTCAAAACCGTCACTTTTCAAAAAAATGAAATAGCGAAATTCAAATTCGTTATTTTCCCACAATTTCAAATAACGGAATTAAACCGTCACTTTTCAAACTTCGGACCAACAAGTCCAACACCAACATCCAAAGCCCAGGACCCACAACTCCAAAGCCCAGGACCCATGAGTCCAACATATAAAGTCCAGGACCAACAGGTCCAAAGCCCAGGACCCATGAGTCCAAAATACCAAGTCCAGGACCAACAAGTCCAAAGCCGAGGACCAACAAGTCCAACACACCAAATCCCGGACCGACACGTCCAAAACACCAAACACTAAAACCTCAACCAAAACTGCTTCACCCCTAAGTCATTCAACAGACTGTTACAGGGAGACCCATCTAGGATCCTGGGGATTCCCCTCAAGATCATAACCAACATCGCTTCACCCCTAAGTCCTTCTAGAGACTGCTACAGGGAGACCTATCTAGGATTCTGAGGATTCCCTCAAGCTCGAAATATCACACCTTAACCTTGAAGGTCCAGACATGGGATTCTGATCCCACATTTACCAACCATTTTGTGCTCAGGCCACATCAAGCCGGAGACCCCATTCCGCACCACATTACAAGCCGCAACCCACCGGCCTAAACACCACAAAATACAAACTCCAGATTTTTATTTGTCAAACAACCCTTTTATTACCAAGCTTCACATTCCAAAATGTCGGAGCCATTTCCACCTTGACCCAAATTCAGAGTCTTTAAAAAACATTGCTTTCTTATGGTCCACTTTTTAGTGTGCTCACACAACAAGAAACATTTTCACCAGCTATGCCTCTTCGATTCATGATCAAGAGGTATTTCTCTCCAATCAACTTTCGAGTCACCAAACGGAATTCACCGTCGTGACCCTCAACTCCAGATTTTTATCTGTTAAACAAACCTATTATTACCAAGCTCCACATTCCCTAATGTTGAAGCCATTTTCACCCTGACCCAGATACGGAGTCCTCGAATGCTTTGCTACCGAGAACGGGACATACCCAATCTACCATTAGGGTCCACTTTTTAGTGTGCTCACATGATAAGGAACATTTTTAAAAATTAGACCTCTTCGATTCATGATCGAGGGAAATTCTCTCAAATCAATTTTTCGAGTCACCAAACGGAATTTACCATCGTGACCCTCTAACATTAAGGTCTTAACAACTCGCTTAGGCACACATTCAGATGACTCACCAAACGGAATTTACCGTCGTGACCCTCACCCTTTAAGGTCCTAACAACTCGCTTAGGCACACATTCAGAACTACGATCTGGTTTAATTTCACTTCACGTGAATACGTAGGCAGTCCTTTAAGGACACAACCATACACCTCAAAATCACTTCAAGGTCCTAACATCTCGCTTAGGCACTCACACATGCAGAACTACGATCTGGTTTGATTTCGCAAACACGCGAATACGTAGGCAGTCCTATTACAAGGGCGCAACCACACCCCCACAAACATTCAATTTTCAAACCTTCAATTTGCAAATCAATTTCAAACACATGCAGAACTACGATCTGGTTTGATTTCGCAGACACACGAATACATAGGCAGTCCTATTACAAGGGCACAACCGCATATTCCTTTCACAACATTTCTAATTTTCAATCCTCAATAACCAACTCAGAACTACGATCTGGTTTGATTTCGCAAAACATGCGAATACGTAGGCAGTCCTATTACAAGGGCACAACCGCATATCCCTTTCAATCTCAACCATCAACATCAATCCTCAAAGCAGCCACCTAGCTGCTAAAATTAATCTTACACCTCTTTACTGGGGGCTTCTTCCTTAAGACGTCGCCCATTCCCTGTCTTGTCAAAATTCTCACCTTCTCACTCTGGGGGCTTCTCTTTCAAGACGCCACCCGTCCTTTATCCACAAGCATCTTTTGAGTCTCAACTACAGTCTAAAATAAACCGCTCATAGCCTAGTGCTCGGTTCGGACGATGACAAGGTCTTGGTTCCGCTCTCAGAATCATCATACCTCGAGAAGGCATCTCCAACAAGCAAACGGAGGCAAGGATGTCTGGAGAAGATAATTATTTCATGTCCCCCAGCCGAGCGGACCTTCTACCTCAAATGATCTGATGCGCGTTGTCACTGTTTCTTGGCTAAGGAGTTTCACACACATGAGCAAAGTCTTTCAGAGTCACCCCCCGTGTCGTGTCGATACCGAGTCTGTATCACGTTCACGACCGTCTGTTTGTCAGTCTGTCAGTATGCGTCCGTGTGAGTCAATGTCGCAACGGTCACGTGTCTCCAATCTATCCAATCACGGATCTACGAGCAACAAGACTCAATTTTAAGCTTCACAACATTCAAAACCCCTATCTCCCCTCACGCGAGATAGTATATGCTAGTTGCTTATATGCTAATTGCTCACATGCTTATGTGCTTACGTGCTTATATGCTTGCATTCAACGTGCTTGTCTATGCGACTGCGGATTTGTGTGGTCACTAACCATGCAGGTAATCTGGAGAAGAAGAACTCACTTCAACTGAGTACTGGATTCTTCCCAGCAAAAACCGACCCGTCAAATCCAAGGGCTCGATTACATGGTGTACACTACCTCTCAACGAGCGGCAACTCATATCCCCAGCGAGTCCTGAGGAGTTTCTAACTCCCCAGCGAGTGCCGATTTTTAAATGAAAGTCTCACAGGTCTTTCAAAGATCCTTGCAACATCATTTATGATCCCGACGCAGCGCTCTCCCTAAATGGTTTTCCAGAGAGCCTCGCTTACTTGATTCATCCCCACGGAGCTCGTTTAGGGCACCCATCAAGTTGTAGTTCGTTGCTCCATAGCCAAACCTATCAACATCCACCTGGTTGAAAGACATTACCAGACAATATCTTGAAATAAGCCCGATGTTTCAGGCTATTTCCCACAGTTGATTTTTCGACCATCAATGGCTGGCGAGCCTCAGAACCCACCTTCCTATGGCTGGCGAGCCTCGAAACGCACCTTCAACATGGCTGGCGAGCCTCAAGACGTACCTTCACCATGGCTGGTGAGCCTTACTACGCACCGCGTCCGGCGAGCCCTCCTCATGTACGCGCCATGGCTGGCGAGCCTTACTACGCATCGCGGCTGGTGAGCCCACCTCATATACGCACCATGGCTGGCGAGCCTTACAACGCACCGCGGCGGGCGAGCCCCTTTATATCCGCAACACGGCTGACGAGCCTTTTTCCGCAAGCAAGGTACAACCCAAGGACGTATCCCGAAGATGCCTCGAGAGCGACTCCTTATCAAGCTGGCGAGCCTTTGTCCGCAAACACGCGAGGACATATCCGAAGACGCCTCAGGTATGACTCCTTCTTATGGCTGGAGAGCCTTTATACGTAGTCTAATGGACTTTAAACGACCCGCATCGGAAGTCGACAGACTCTAAAATGTTCCCGACGGAAGGTCCTTGACTCGAATCCCCGAGTCGCCTCGACGTCGCCCTTCCCGACGGCAGGTCCTTGGCTCAAACCTTTTTGAGTCGCCTCGACGTCGCAATGGTCTTCAGGTTGTAATCTTCGATTGACCTGGAGATCATACTTTGACTTTCGCCCTGTCCAAGCCTCAGTCAAAGTGGGGGCTCAGAGATACCCGATTCGCACCTCCCAAAAACCACCCGATGATGATCGGACTATACGTGTTTTTGATATGCGTGCGTGGATTGGCCATATATGAGACGGTTTAATGTACTACTCGGATATGAAAAATGATTTCAAAAGTTTTCTAACTTCATTTGCATTAAAATAACACTATTTAGAGTTAAAACCGTCTTCGGACCCAAAACAGACTCAGAAACCCGCAACTCGAGTCAACCTGAGTCAACCCGAGTCAACCCAAATCTCGAATGTCAAAAATAATGCCATGAATGTTTTCATCATGTCATTTCCATTAAAATGACCCTAGTTAGAGTCTAAACCGACACCGGGCCAAAAACCGATTCGAAATTCAAATCCCGACTCACACGGGTCAAACCCGAGTCAAGCACACAAATTACCTACCCCAAATATCACCCAAGAGGAAGCTTACACGGCTAAGCAAACCTCAAAGACCACAAATCACAACCAACAAAATATTGGTTAGAACAAATGCAAAATCCAAATTTGCGAAAGGGACAATACACCCACTTGTATCTCAAGGTAGCTCGCGCCTCTTTAGGGTGTCAGCTTAGCCTCTAAGCAAACACAACCGACCTACCTCCCCAAATTTCTCTATAAATACCACCCTTCACACACCAAAAAACTCACGCGAGAGTCCTCCCCCTCCTTCTCCCTTAAACTTCTAGACCCGACTTCCTAAGTCACAAAATCGACACGTGTTTACGACCTACCGATCGTAAACACAAGCCTTACACATTTTGTTTGGTACCGTCGCCGTGCATTCGACCGACCCATTCGACAAACTCAACTCATTAATCAACATGTTTTAATTAACATATTTTCAACTCATTTTTAAAACAAAATTCTTTTTTAAGGCACTCTTTTAAACTTCTTTGATCGCGATTAGTCACAACGAGAAAACCGTCTTTAAAGTCGTCTACTTCGCAAACATCAAAATACGTAAGTTTGAGGGTGTAAACATCTCATTTATTTCATGTCTTTACTGTTTTTATGAGTTTATTTGCATGAACAATGCATAACACGATTCAAATATAGGTTAGACGAGCCAAAACTGAGTTTTGGCCTGAGACAGAAGCCCCTTGCTATGCACAGAGGCTCGCGCCTCAATGGGGTGTCCAGGTCAGACTCAACCGTGTTTGTTCTCATCTTTCCTCTTTATTTCATTTCTTATTTGTAATCGGTTTTACCATTTCAAATGTTTCAAATCATTTTTATGACAAACTTTTTAGCCATAAATTATAATCACCCTTGGTTCCATATACCATGACGGTTTAATCCGTGTCTCGGTGATATTAATTGGTTAATTACATTTTAAAGGAAATCCTTTTCTTTTATTTACCATTTTAATTCATTTTTATGATAAACATATTTTGACCATTACAAAAATCATCCTTCGTTCTTTATACCATGACGGTTTATTCCGTGACTCGATGATATTATTGGTTAATTACAAATTAAAGGGTATTTTAACCCCTTTTTATTTTATTTACCATTTTTCTCATTTGTTTACATTTGTAAATATATTAGTCATAATTCATAATCATCCTTGGTTCTTTATACCATGTCGGTTTAATCCAAGTACGATGACAAACTTGACTAATTACAAAGAAATGAACTTAACGTATTTAGTTCAAATCAAACATTTTACATTTTTATTTGTAAACTATGCTTTTCAAACTTAAAAATCTGACAACGAATATTACTAACATAATAGTAATTATTCCGAGTCATGCAAATCATACTTGCAAATCATTAATCACAAAAAACGGTTTTAAACAACCTTTTTAACAACCAGGAGACGCCCCTTGGGTCGGCTCATGGCTCGCGCCCCAAGGCAGCTCCTGTTTTTTACATTTTAAAATCTGGGCAGAGCCCCTTCCCTCGCCAATAGGCTCGCGCCCCAACGGGGCTGCCTGGCACTATTCTATTTTATTTTGGTACTTATCTAGGACGATCCCGATTACGGTTTATCCGAATACGTGACGGATCAGATTGACGAGTTTGCATTTCATACTTTGCCTTTTAAATACACTTTTTCAAATAAATGGATCGTGTTAAGCATCATAACCCAAACTTGGTAAATGGATGTTTAATTTCCGTTTTCACATGCAAATCAATCTAAATCCAACTTGACATCTTATGCTTGATATTTTGATTAACAAAACGACTTAGAAAGCTCACATGTTAAGTTAAGACTTTTGGATGTGCATTCATGCATTTACACCGTTTTATCAACTCTTGTACTTAAACAACCACGATCGATCAGTAGAGGTCGCTAACACGGGCGGGATTGGGTGTCTGATTAAAGGGCTTCCCAATACGTAACCTCACCCCTTACTCAGAACCTTTGGATAGTTGATGGCCTTATCCAGGGCGTACGAGAGTCATTTTAGGCATAGAATGCTAAAAGGGGGACGAGTCCTTATCTTTAGTACCTATGTCAAACACTGCTTTGTGCTTCTTTGACCGAGGTATAAAGTGGATTTCGAACGGGTTCCAGGCCTCCCATAATTGCTTGGTGGCGACTCCGAACATCTCTAATCGTTTTGAGACCTTTACCGAGACGAAACCGACCGATCTAAAATGATCCGGTCAAAAGCATTTTTACGCCGCCGAGCGTGGCTTTCAAAAGACCGTTGCATGTCCACAGATTGGCTTGGCGTGCAGGTGGCCCGTGACCGCAGATCGGTAGGTGGCCCAAATCTTAAGACCGGCCTGTGGCCCATGTCCACAGTAAAACACCATTACTTCCTTCTTTAAGTGTTGAAGATAGTATAGCATTTGTGTCTTGGTTATATGGTGTTGGATGTACTTTGAGGACAAATGTTATTCTGATTCAAGGAAGTGTGAAATGGTTATGTCTTGTTTAAAGGGTGTTGCTTTGTTGTGGTATAATTGTTGGAATAAGTGTCATCCGACAATAATGCGATCACAACTGTTGATCATGATGATCACATGTTTAAGTCTCATATTTAAAGAATACATGTGGGAAGTAACATTTTACAGTCAACTGGTCCACACATATCGGTAATGATTGGCTGACTAGAGTTTGACATTACTGTCGTACGACGGTGGTGATCAGTTGATCCCGTAAGGTCATACCTATAGGATGATACTCTTAATTGAATATTTAATTGACCGTATGACGATACGAGTTAATTAAATTACCTAAATTGACGGACGATTTTGGAAGTAATATTTACGTGTCTCATTGTAATTTGATTAAATAAGATGCGGTCTAAGTGATCGAATTGTTCTATTACTTAGATGAAATTATTGTTTACGGAAATAATTGAAACGGAATGAATAAATTATTATAAATACAGAATGTTGTAGTTTATAATTCGGAAATACTTTTTGGTACAAGTAATTATGAATTACTAAGTCAATTTTGTACATGACGTATTTTTAATAATATGTTGATTTTTAATATGTTAAAAATACATGACAATTTCACATGACTAGTAACATGTGACAATTGACAAAAGACAAATATAAAATGGACTTTCCATTTTATAAAAGTGCCGAAATGGAGGGAGTATTAGGTTAAAATTGTGTTGATTATTTTTAAGTAAGAAGCATAATCATTAAACCTAATTCATAGCCATGCACACCTAGTTGCTTTTGTGAAGAGTATCTTGGTCATGCATTGGCCCTTGCCACTCCCCCATACCCGGTTTTCCCTAGAGAAAAGGCCAAGGGTTTTCTACAATTTATATTGTGATATACACTAAGATATTCACGAGTGTATTATTCATTCAATCAATAACTTATAGAAGTTTAGTAAGAGAAATAAAAACTCCAAAAATCCTTCCTCTCTATATCGAAATAATAAAGATCAAAACAATAGTTTTTGGGTCATTTTAGTAAGATTATAATTATTCTAGATCAAATAATAATAGTCTTTTAAGGGTCATCTTGGGTATATGCTTTAAGGAGGGATTCTATCTTTGAATCCTTGTTCTTCCATTTGTAAGGAAAGCTCAAGAACAAGTAAGAAGGAGATCTTACTTGTGCCCTTTAATCTGAAACTCCCATAGTAAGAAAGACGATTTCTACTCTACTTTTGTTCATGTTTGCACGCATAAGATCTAGTTTTAATTTTATGATTAAATTAAAAATGTCACATATATGAATATGTAAATTAATAAAATGAGATAATGATTTCTAACAAGCGATATCTTGAGCCTTAGGTTGTTTGCATGCAAATCGGTTATTGTTTTTCCGAGTTATAAGATTAACAAACAAAACTTATAAATTTGTGTTTATTATGAAATATCACGAAATTTATTTGCATGTTAAAGTTTCTGGTCCTAAAATGTATTTAGGATATTTTGGTTTATTTATGGATTTTATTGTTCATTTTATATAACATTGGCATTAAAATGTGATTTTTATGATAAAAATGTCATTTTTGGACTAAAAATAGCTAAACTTCGATTTTTTCAGTGGTTTTTGGATATGTTTTCACATATATAATCTACTGATGGCCTGTAAATGTTCATAATAAAATGAGTTGATATGCTCGAATTATGGATTTTTCAAGTTAAAATCGTATTTAAATGGGTATATAGGTTAATATGAGTTATATTTCGAATCTAGTCATGGAAATTTAGTATGTTGTCACATGTAATTTTATAAGATGTGTGAAAAATATTTGGCTATAATGAAGTCTTTATGCATGATTTATGAATTTTTGATGAAAAATCACATAAATAGTGACTTTAATTAGTAAAAATGCTAAAACATACTTCATGACTAAAGAAAAACGTCACATGTTGCATTTTATCATATATTTCAGATCTAAAAGTGAAAAGTTGATGAATATAACTTTTCTCATTTTTTTAGGATCATATTTGTTAAAACCGATAAACCGCAACATTGTTTTTCTCGATACATTTTCGAAATTTTAACCTAAGTTTTTGAACATTATGAGTGTGATGGTATTTTTCCAGAATGTTCATGAGTTTAAATTTCAAATTTTGAAATTATTTGAAATTTTTATGATTTAATTTGAAGTTAGTGGCATAATTTTGTATTTTTGGGTCCATTTATGAACGATATTAAGAAATCTAGGTTAATTATTGTCAAATGTTAGTGGAGACTAATTTTGAGTCCTAAGATGGTTAGGGTAATTAACTTGTACATAAATATGATTTTATGTAATTATTGTGATTTTTAAAAGGTTAAATCACGCAAATCCGTAAAAACCGATTAATATACGATATTGGCTCCTTAAAGGCGATTTAACATAAAATTGGGCATGTTCATACATATTATAATGCTGCATTTAATTTATGATTGTCATACTTTAATTTTATGTAATTTTTGAATTATGTAATTTTACTTAGTATGGCCTTAGTTTTAATTGGTATTGCCCGAAATGTATGAGAATATCGATTCGGTTGTAATTTATTGTGATCTCGTATCACCGTTTTGTAATTTAATAGATTTATTTTATTTTTTAATTACAAATGTATAATAGGAAATTATGTAATTCATTTATAATTTTATTTATTACTTTGTAATTTCCCGGAGTTTCCATGAAGACGGTGTTACCTCGAGATGCGTGCCAAGACCGAAGTTCAAGGGACCAAAGGAGTTGGTTTCCAAATTTGTAATAGTTTATTAGATTTACTATTTTAGGAAGGCCATACTAGGATTTATTTTTATGCTTTGCATTTTATTTATATATTGCATGCATCGCTAAATCGCCATAACTAAACATGCATTTTAAATCGAGTTTATCGACCGTGTCAATTACAATTATCGTAGTTCACCGCTTTAGTTCACTTAAAACGTGATAGATAATAAATTGACATGACCTCTCGCTAAAATAAACAATTGAGACTTAGCCTTACCAAAAAGTAGAAACCATGAAAACCTATTTCATGAGGGAGTGCACTCGGCCCTACCGGGGTACAAACCTTGTTACGTAGGGGAAGTGGGTGATAAATGTCTATCCACCGAATTTATGTTAATAAAGGCTATTTCGGCACACCGTGCCCTAAGTTAATATGAATTTGGATCATGGACACATTTATTCGAAATTTGGATTGAACTCAACGAAAGTATTCACGACGATTTCCGGATGTGTTTCGGGCTAGAGATAAATATTAATGTAATTTTATCGACCAAGAGTTCTAAAAGTAGAATCGATTAAAGAGTTAATCCACCGAGTTATGTTAATAAAGGGTATTTCGGCACACCGTGCCCTAAGTTAATATGAATTTGGATCTTGGAATCATTTATCAAGTTGGGTAGAGGTCACTAGATAAATGCTATAAAACTTGTCTAAATTAAAATTTACGAGTATTATTATTATTTTAACGACAAGTGTTTTATTCCTTCTATTTTTGTTTTGTAGACCACTTTTATTTCTCATAACAAATGGCCGCACCAAACACCAACGCCGCACCTCTCACTAATGTTTCATGGCTCCGATCCTTCATGGATCGTTGTAAACTTGAAAAGAATGGGTCAAATTTCTCCGATTGGGATGCCCAACTCAAATTAGCAGCCCAAGGTGATGACAAGCTTCGTTACCTCACCGAGGCCTATCCACCCGAACCTAATGCTAGGTCGAGTGCTGCCACTAGGGAAGCATATGAGGCTTACCACAAAGAATCCGCCACTATGAAAAATGTGTTGATTTTTGCGATGGAGGCGGATCTCCAAAGGAGAGCCTTTAAAATGGGCACCGCTTATGAAATCTATTCCAAACTTGTGAGAATGTTTTCGCAAGCACCGATGATCGTCCAATATGAGGCGGCCTCGGCATTCTTTGATCTCGATTTTAAGGAGGGCCAAAAGGTTAGCCCTCACGTGCTCAAATTGATGGAGCTAGTCGAGACATTGAAAATTCAAAAGGTTAAAATCCCCAAAGAACTCATTGTAGATAGGATTCTACACTCCTTATCCAAAGTCAAAGCATATGTACAATTCCGGGTGAATTTCAATATGCAAGACAAGGACGTGTCTCTTGAAGAGTTGCACAAGTTACTTGTGCAAGTCGGAAGAGACATGGGGCTAAATGTTAACCCACCTAAGTATGTGCTTAATATAAGCACCAAGAGCAAGGGGAAGTTCAAGAAGAATGGGAAAAAGGGTAAGAGGCAAGCTCCCATGTCCACCAAGGCTAAGACTTTTGAAGCTAGCACTTCCAAGACCAAGAAGGGTCCTCTTGACAAATGCCATTATTGTAATGTTGTTGGACATTGGAAGAGGAATTGTTCCAAATACCTTGGTGACATCAAAGCTGAAAAAATCACTCCAGTAGGTAAATGACTATCCTTTCTTTTATGTTTCTAATTCAACTATGGTATTTTGATACAAATTTGTGATAATGTATCCCCTTTTTATTGTAAATAGGGCCTCCTCCAATCAAAGAAAGGAAAGGAAAAGCAAGCTTGAAAAATCATCAAGGAGCTAGGAGTAGCTACCAATGAAGCTTGGCTTTTATTATTGTCTTATTTTAAGTTGTGTTTCGGATTTTTAGAACTATTTTGATTTCCGTGTTCGACATGGAAATGGTTAATCCTTTCTAAACAATGGTTGTATTTTGGATTATGGTGACTTGGTTTGCAACCCAAGTCACCCCTTTTATCGTATTTATTTGTTCTAAAAATTCGTCTTTACATGCTTGCACATAGAAACATATGATCATCTACTTAAAGTGATCCAATAGGCAACTATAATGATGGGATTCATTATATGTCCACAAGCTTAAGGCTTGTGTATGATCAATTATAAAGTGATGTTGAGTTGATGAACTCTCCTAAAGGAATGTCAATTACCAAGTACACTCATCAAATTTAAAGTCTATTAGTCAATCTATGAGATAGTCCTCCTTCTACTTCAAAATCATTATTTGTGTCTCATAATCTATCTTTGAATATTTAGTGTATTTATTCTAAAGATAGAGTGGGAGAAAAATGGAAGACACAAAGAATACAAAGAAATTTTGTATGCTTGAGTAAATGTGATCTACAAAAGGAAGAATGATTTGTATACCAATATAGGGAGTATACTTGAATAGATGAGATCTACAGTCTCGAATAGATGAGATCTACATGACAAAAGAGACCAAGTGAAGTAGTCAAAAGAGTATGTTGTTCTTAAGATAACTACACGAGGAAACCAAAAGAAGAAGTTCTTAAAGGTAACTACGTGAGGAGACCAAAAGAAAGTTCTTAAGAGAACATGACTAAAGAAAAGTCTCAACGAGAGTTTTTGCTAGTTTATGACCTAGACATAAATAGAGTTTAAAAATTGATATTTACTTAAGAGCCTAAATGAAACGAAGTTGCATCTTTGAATATAAATGAGATTTGTGATTAAAAGTTGCAAAGAAAGATATGCCGATGTCTACAAAAGCTAAGTTAATTGTTAACCACGCTAGTGTCATTACTTAACCTCATTATGAAAATGAAATGGTCAAACCTCCTTCCGAAAAAGGGTATTTTGAGAAGGACGTGTATTAAATGGGATTTCACATTTAAGTAATGACATTGCTGCGCATCATTATAAAAATGAATGAGTTCGATATCAAAATCTCTTTCCATAAGTTTAAGATTGAAACCTTTTCAAAATAGGTATTTTGGAAGGATATGTTGGGAACATATATGGTTTTAATCTTAATAACTTGGCAAAGTAAAATGTATTTCAATTCATGAAACGTTTGGATTGAGTAGTCAATTGCGAAACATGTGGAATTAAGTGGGAGTTTGAAATTATCATGTGAAGACATGGAATTTAGTGGGAGCAATCATCTTGTAAAATTTAAATGAGCCTAATGAACGTAGAGAGTCTAATAAAATGAACCTGGTGTATATGTGTTGGGAGCCCCAGCCGATGCTTGATTTTGGGTGAGTAGGCGCCCTCATTTCAAAATCATGGCCCCATCATGCTTAAGCCAGTCACCGGTTATGGGAATATCGAGTCGGGAATTATTTGCCTAGTGTGTATAACAGTTATGTTAGAAATATCTGTGATGGAGTCTCTATTGATGTTAGTATGTGTAATTGTGATGAGGAACTATGTAAGTCTGTGGTTGAGTAGAAGTGTGTATGGAAGTAGTGGAAGTGGTGAAGTGTTTATAGTACGTGACAGTGTTGTGTGATGTGGTGATAATAATGTTTATTAAATCTTTCTATGCGTGCTAGTTCATAAAGGAATTACGAGTCTTGAATGTGCGATAATAAGGAGTTGTAAGTCTTGGTACCCGTGTGAGTACATCAAGGGATGGTAGGTTTTATGTTGGGAGGTAGAACTTGTCAAGTGATGATTAGAATTGCAATACATGAAATGTTAAGTGCTTTTATTATATGGCATAACTAAGTTGAGTAATTTAGTTGATAATTTGTTGTGACATGATTGAATTGTTAGCAAACTTGGATGGTAGATGATGGTTTTATGTTAGATGAATGACTACGATAGTATAAGTTGAATTGCTGAAGGTTGTAAATACATGATTAGAAGTAAAACAATGTGTCAAGTGTATGTATGAATAAGTTAATGGTGTAGTAAATCGTTTCGCGTAATGTTCATTATAGAGTGAAGTAATATGTATCTCGGTTGAATGAAACTGTTGCGTTACATTTGAGTAGTAGTAATGCGTTGTGAATGAATATAATAATCTGTGACGATTTCCGAATTTATTTTGGAATCGACACGAGTTGTTGTTTTGCCGGAACCGTTAACCAAACTCGTAACTGTTGACCTTATTCTTAATCTTGCCCGACCGAGTAAGAGTATCTACTCCATCGAGTAGACCTCAGTCGATCTAGTTAGGAAGCTATAACATCAAAAAGTTGGATCTGCCAGCGGAAACTCGATCGAGTAGCTCCAACTCGATCGAGTAGAGGTCACTCAATCGAGTAACCTACTTACTCGATCGAGTAAGTGAACAGTACCCGGGGATTTGCGGGATTCTTATAGCCTTTCCCATCTTCTTTTCTTTTTATTTCCTATTTAATCTAAACCCTAAATTCTCTATATTTCTCTCTATTTTCTCATCCTTGTGTTGTGCTGCTCGAATCTTGGTGTTTTTCCTTGTTTAATTCATCCCCTTTATTTGCCAATCATTCAAGGTAATAATATTTATCTCTTTCTATGCTTTCAATTGATTAAAAACATGTAAAAAGGTTGGTGTTTGCTAAAAAATTGATTTATATGTGTAAAATCTTGCTTATAATTGTTGTAACATGATCTATTTGCTTTAATTTGTTGAGTATTAATGCTAGATATACAAAAATCGAATCAAATTCGGGGTTTGTATGAACCGAATTTTCTAGGGTTTAGGATTTTAAATTGATTGTCGGTTGTCTTTTGCATATGAAAGGGGGAAAATTAGGTGATGTATGTTATGGGTACCATGTTTAAAGTTGATTTTGATGGTTTTTGCTCAAAATTTTGCCTTAAAACTCCGTCTTAAAAGTGCCCCAAACTGAAATTCGTCCATATTCTTTGTGAAACATGTCTAATTGTGGAACTCTTTTGAAAGTTTAATCATTAAAATTTTTAGTTGGGTTGTTAATTGATGTTATACTTGGCCAAAATATTGTAGCTGTGAGACCGTCTGATGATAATTTAAGAGTTTATAATTGCAATTTCTGGATTGTTTGGTGAAAGTGTGTACATAGTAGTTCTTTTTACATAGCTATACATGAAAGTTTATATGTTTTCAAGTACATGTTGTTTGTGTATCTAAGAGGCGTGTTGGAAACAAATGCCGAGATAAACTGTTGGAACCCGTCAAAGTAAGAGGGGGAGGACCTCTGACACTGAGGTAGGTGAGGGGAGTGGGGGACCTACGGTCCCGGCGGTACCTGAGTACCCTTCTGTTGTCTTTGCTGATTTTCAGCAAAGAGATGCTTTCGTTGCTTTACAGAGATGTCGTATGAGACCTACCCGTTGCATTGATACTACCATCATGACTGACCTAGGAATTGAGACCGATGTGAGACACATCTTCGAGACCTTGGGTATGACCGGGCTGTACCATCTTAGGAAGCATTCCTATGCTTTTTTTACCTTGGAGTTCATGAGTTCTTTCAAGTATGATGCAGTGGAAAAGACCGTTGAGTTCCGTCTTATGAACACCAGCTTCTTTCTGACCAAGGACATGTTTGCCTCCCACCTCGACCTTGCTAGACCCAAGAAGGGAGCCCTTAGGGACATCCCGACTGAGTGTGGAGCCAGTAGTCTTATGCCTTGCTTTACCGGCAAGCCACCTCCCACCTCTAGTAACATGCTTATCAATGACATGCAACATGTCACTTTGCAGATCTGTCTTCGTGCTTTGACATGTTTACTTTATGAGCGGAAATATTAGAGTAAGCTTACCTCACATGAGGTGATGTTTCTTGTGGCTTACTTTAACCCCACTCGAGCCCCGAGAGTCTCTTTCAGTGCCCCGGCCATAGTGTGTGCTAGTTTAGCGTTTATGGCCTCGTCTGACACCCGTTTCTTGAGTTGTGGTGTCATCGCCACGCGGTTGGCGGAGAGACTAACTACCTTTGTGGCCTCCTCGGCCTATACCCCTTTGACCCCGACGGTGCCTACCTTGGACCGTGAGTACTTTCTCGACCAGAAATGGTTGAGGACTTTGGCGGATGGTGGGTTAGCGTGGAGAGTTTGGGGGATGAGTTGGATGAGGATACCCGACCCTGAGCACCTTCTCGTGACCGAGCCTTTACCGACGGCAGTGGTGGCAGCCGATTCTGATGATGAGGAGGAGGTCCCGGATAAGCAGTTTTACCTCATTGATAATGACATTTTGGAGGTGATGCCTGAGCCGACGAAGAGGGATCAAGCTAGACCCGAGGGCGTACAGCCTAGAGTGGGGAGGGGACCGCGACGGGTGAGAGAGAGGATGGCTGAGACCCAGCCAGAGCAGCCTGTGCCTTCACAGTACCAGTTTTCCGGCTACCCTTCCTTCTACGGCCCTGAGATGAGAGTGAGCGAGCTCACGGAAAGGGTGTCTGCTACTTTGACACTCTGGAACCTCCATGAGATGGCATATGTACAGGGCATCGGGACTGAGATGGCACAGCCGGTGTGGTGGAGAGGCGTTGGGGATGACAGCGGAGTCTTCCAATCCTTTGGCGTGGAGCGGTCTACTTGGGGAGAGCCTCAGAGTTACCCCTATGGTTGCTTGGCACCATGGCGGGTGGGAGCCGATGCTGGCGTTGGGGGAGTCGCAGGTCAGGATGCAGCTGGAGCAGGCACGTCTGGAGGTGGTGGTGGAGACGAGGTGATGGATGAGCAGGCTATGGAGTGATGATATTCCTTTTGTTCCTATATCGTTTCATGGGCTTGTAGTTGATAATATTTGTTTTGGTTGGTACTTTTGTTTGACTTGGGTTTGTACTTCGGCCATAAGGCCTTGTTTTAGATACGGAAACACGTTTCCGACTCGTGTATTTATTGCTTAAGACCTTGTAAGTGACGAATTGGGAGGAAACATGACCTGTGGCTACTCGATCGAGTGCCCCTCACTCGATCGAGTAACTGCAGGGTTGACATCTGAGGGGGTATTCTGATCTCAGCCAACTCGATCAAGTAACTGATAAACTCGATCGAGTAAGTCCAGCTCGATTGAGTGCCCAACGAACTCGATAGAGTAACACGGTTACAGCTTTATTTCGTTTCAACACTCGTTTGCATCATCATTTCGGTGGTTGTTGTTAATATATTTCTTGCTGTGAGTATATTATATCGTAGTATTATCTCAACCGAGGTTATACGGTGTGCATATTTGTATGATTTATACAATTTTTGATGATATTTATATAAGTTCATATGCTAAATCAAATTCCTTCAGAGAACGTAGTGTGCAATGGTTGTAATTCTTGTCGCATATTTGGTATGGTCATATAAGGAGTTAATTCATGCCATGTCGGATAGTTGACGATGAAATGTTCAGTGGTGTTGTTCAATTTGCTAATAGTTTCATACATATATATCATATGAGTTATGTTTACGCAATGTCAAGAAAGTATCGTGGCTGTCATGAGACAAGTGTGCATATGCTTTGTTGATAATGTCAATGTGGGGTGATAATATGTCGGCTTGTGTGATAGTAATATTGTGTTGTGGGTGAACTTCGTGGACGAAGTTCCTTTTAAGAGGGGAAGAGTAATGTCGCGTACAAAATGACGTAATTATAACAATTTTATAGTATTTTCGTGACATTTTAAAGTATTTTAAATGGTTGCTTGGATGATTTTGTAGTGGTTACTGTGTAATTGAGTAGCAGTTTATAATTGTTGAATAGAATAGCATGCTGTTATATCTTATTTTCAATTAGTTGTTCATTATGTTGTCATGAGAATTGGATGTTATTAGCAGTAGTGGAGTTGCTATTAGTAGAATTGTGTTGTGTGGTTAAAGTAGTTGAGTGGAATGAATAATGTATTGTTGTGAATCAGTAGTAGGACCGTTGTTTCGAGTGTTTTGTAACCGATAGTTGTTGGCAAGAAATTGATGAAGGAACACTCTGATAGTTATGTGGTTTTGCGTCTGAGTAATATCATGAAATGAGTGCAAGTAATAGTCGAGTTAGTTATCTTGCGTGTAATGTGTAATTGGTGATTTGATGGGAGTTGTGTTGTGGTGTGTAATAGGTGTTAGATTCAATAATCTCAAAAGTTTACATATTGAATATGTGATAAATTAATTTAGTCATAAATTTAATTCTAGATCTTATGCATGTAAAACTTTTGAAATTAGTAAGAAGAAATCGCCTTCTTACCATAAGATATTTCGGTTTCAAGGGCACAAGATAGGACTCCTCCCTAGTCTTGTTCTTGAGCTACCCATAATAGGATAATCTTCCAAGAGTGCTCCAAATCTTCAAGCTCCATAGTAGGAACTTCTCCTTAAGGATTGTACCAAGGTAATTCCTCTTAATTCATATACTAATTTATGTACTAGAAACTAGAATATGAGTCCTTAAATTATAACTAATATTATGATTTACTACTTCTAGTAAGATAGATTACTATTAGAGATTTAGGAATAAATTATGCATAAAACAATTTTATGAGAGAGGAAGAGATAATCATATTGCATGAGAAAATTAGAAATGAATAATGAGGAAAAACTCCTTCACACAGATGTAGTAAGGGGCACGGTTTTGCAACATAGGGAGCCAAAATTGCACTTCTCAATTTTGCTTTTTGTCTTCACAAGAAGGGCTAGGTGCAGGTCTAGTTTAAGCATGCTTTATTTGTCATCATTATGTCCTTAAGCATGCATTAAACTAATGACAAAAATCATCACCCACTAACCCTTGTCCAACCGGTTTTCCTCATATTAGGAGACCTCCATTTTAACTTTGTCAATTGTAAAATGTAATTTGGTAGGTCATGTAACATGTTACATGTCCTAATTAATTTTAATGCATATTTAACTAATTAAATATCAATTTTCATCTAATAAATTATATTTAACAAATTGACTAGTAATTCTTGATTACAAGTACATAAAATGGGTCATGTTAATTTAATCTACAACATTTTGTAATTACAATTAACTATTTATTCTTATCCCAAATTATTTCGTAAACAATAATCAATTTAGTAATATAACACTTAAATTACTAAATTAAATCTTATTTAATCACATTACACTAAGATATAAAACTTCTCTCTTATAAATAAAATTTGTTCAATTTAAGGAATTAATTATTTTGTATCATCATACAATTAATTAATTAATCAATTAAGAGTGTCACCCTAGAGGTATGACCTTAAGGGATCAACTGATCACCACCGTCACACGACAGTAATGTCAAACTCTAGTCAGCCAATCATTACCGATTAATATGGATCAGTTGACAATAAAATATTACTATACCTCATGTATTCTTAATATGAGATTTAAACATGTGATCGCATTATTGTTGAGGATACATACTCCAACAATCTCCCACTTGTCCGCGACAAGTGTGCGTCACCAATTCTCTTGTCCTATTACTATCTCCCACTCAATGCAAGGTGTCTTGCAGGTCGTACTTGCATTTGATCATATCATGAGTGGTTTCCTCGATCTGGAGAATAACTGTTTGACCGGAATTATCTACCATAGATATCTTCCGAGCGTGGCCATGCATTTCCAGTTCATTGCTCCTCGAGTGGCCTTGAGATATAAGATAACCCTGACGGGGATGGACAATTCCCATTGCAATCTTCCCTTTGATTAGCCACAGCTCATCATGACCCAAAACATGCCCATTAGACCCCAATTACGAAGGCCGCCGAACATAAATCAAAGCCACTCTGAAACTGTGCCATCTTAGGCGAACAGTCATTAGTCAAAGAATCGACTCATAAGAATACCATAGTAGCTCTCGCCACGACCAGGCTATAAAAATTGCCAGAACTCTATAAGCGGTCATAAGCCCGACAGAGTGTCCCATACAGTCTGCCTATGTGATCGACTAGTCATCTCTCATGACTCTATGGCACTTGAACTTGCCATCAATCACATCACACTCTAGTTACTTCGAGACGTCACCTCATATAAGAAACTAGGGGCCAATACTATGTTTATCCAGTTCACTTTAATGGAGTTCAAGGTTGTCCTTACAACCCATTTGGATATAACAAAGTAACAGAAGAGTTTTTAATAAAACTCAAACGATGAATGCATTATCACATATGTAAAATTGATACCATATCAATTACTACATAATCTATAATATATACTTAATATTGTATATTATTATACATCTCAACTTGATTGAAATGTCATGACTTATCATGCGTAGCCTATTAAAAGGCCTTGGTTAGCAAGTTTTAACAACACTTTTCACTTTCCCTAACCTTACACTATTTCCCTTCGTATAATCTTTATTATAACAACCTTTTGAGTACTTGTCCAGATCCAATCTAGAGATAGGTTCCTTAGCCTTGGAATAACTCCCACTGTCCTCACAGTGTGTAGAGATAGGACCTTTGGTTGTTGGAACGAATTACCATGGTTCCTCCAATTCATAAAACGGAATCCTAGTACCCTACCTTCCTACTTGCATATCTCATTATCGCAAGTGTACTCAATATTCGTTGAAAACCTCACATTGTTCTACTGCATAGAGCGTATCTAGCAGATATCCTCCTTAAATAATATAGCCAAGATAGTTCTCTAACCATCTTAGTGTGATTAGAATATGGTTATCGTTTAACTCCCTGCACATAAATCCATATCAATTCTAATCACTTAGCTTCATATCTTTAGTGCTCCAAGAGAACTAACCAATGAACTATAATGCTATATAGAGACTTCTCTCAAAAATTCGATTTGTAACTTTTCGTCATACTCCAAATATACGAAATTTAAGAATGGTAATACATCTAAGCGTAATGAATTAATCCCGCAGCGGAAGCAAGTGGATTCAATTTCTACATGTTCAATACCTCTGAACATCATCAGACTCTTATCAATATAAGAATATTCATTTAACGCTAAATCCTTACAGCACTATCTTTATAGGTCTGGATATCTTAGAGATGTATTATTCTTCTCCTAAGTCTTCCATCATTCACAATGATCAATATGTCCCTCATATATAAGACTAATAACACCACATTACTCCCACTAAACTTCATGTATAAACAAAACTACTCGATAATTCGAGAAATGTTTATCACATGATCAAGACATACAATTTAACTCATTGACATCTACTTAAGACTTCCTCTTAAGTTTGCATCCTACTTTTAGGATAGTTGCGATTTACAAAATTCATGCAAGATGATTTTAAAATCCAACTTTATCAAATCATATCCGAATACAATGAAGCGTTGTTGTTGTGTGCAAAACCCTTTGCCAACACCCAACCAAGCTAAATAAACATTTTCTTGTTCATGCTTGCTTCGGACTTTTGTGGAGTTAAAACGAGATAAAGCAACTTAACTTACTAAGTTACAGGCTTGTTACTTCCAAAATAACATGACTCCTGTCCACTTAGGTTTCAAATCGACCAAGAAAGACAACTTTTCTTACGTCTTATCTTCAGTTTGTGGCTCTTGAACATTTTCTCCCACTCTGTCTTTATGAAATACTTCTCATTTCTTTAATAGACAGCATCACGAGCCACAAACCCTTTATTCTCGTGGTCATGTAGGAAGAGAGACCACATGTTTTCTTTTGAAGCAAGCTACAACTTAGGTACCATGCCTAATCATATCATGTATGAATTGTACTTGATTGCTTTAACTGTGTTTTGATTTAGTGGAATAAATAAATACTAGACAAATTGTGATAGAAACAACTTCCAATTTTTATATAGTAAAGATACAATCATATCGTATAGGATTCTTTTCCACCTTTTAATATTATGAAGGTGAACTTGTGATACTATATCACACTCCTTTTGGTGCATATAAATGTCTTCACATTTTTGTTCCCAATATTAACAAAGTACTAATACTTTGGTAATAATTTCTAGGTTATGATACTTTTAAACATTCATTGAACTTATTCAAAGAATTTCTCTTCTTACCTCATTAAGTGGATACCAAGTATCTACCTAGTTGGTTGGTAAAAGAGATGAAGAAGTAATAACCCCTTTTGATTGAAATTGTATTCGACCATACACTTCAAAGTGTAAATAGGGCGAATATCTTGCTATATTCATAATTCTTTTCTAGAAAGAAGTCATGAATT
Source organism: Silene latifolia (assembly GCF_048544455.1). Taxonomy (NCBI): domain Eukaryota; kingdom Viridiplantae; phylum Streptophyta; class Magnoliopsida; order Caryophyllales; family Caryophyllaceae; genus Silene; species Silene latifolia. Next base: position 165,589,335 of record NC_133526.1, read on the forward strand.
AATCTTGCTTTGAATACAAGATTTACATATACCAAGAGATTCCCAATCAAGTGGTTTGGGACACTAGTCAAAACTAGTCTTTATGAGCAATTTTAATCGAGAATCGAGAAATAATAGGGTTCACCAATTTGAGTTTTATACAATATATATGACATTAATTTTAGTTTGAATATAATTACCTTGATTTGTATGGTCTCACCATAAAATTAATCGTGGTATGCAAGGGTATAACACTTGTTTTAATTGCATAATGGTAAAACTCTTTACCTTTTGTGCAAAACTACATTCTTATTTAGATATACATCATAACAATTATTGAGGTATATACCTAAATACAAAACTAAAATGAGTACACTACAACATTCATATGTTCATTGATGAAATGGCAACTACCATAGTTCCATTCATGCATAAAATTTTGAACTTACTCTTGCTAGTCGTCGTACGATTATTCAATGTTAGGATTCTAAGGATTTACCCTCGGATTGTATAAACACATCCTCCTCTAAATACCCATTTAGACAGGTGGTTTTGACAACCTTTTGCCATATTTCATAATCATGAAATGTGGGACTTTCTAACATTGTTCACAAATTAGTATCAAATCGTGATAATTCGCAAGAAGGCTATGTCAATGTCGTACATATTTTAGTAGGAATATGTTGGTGTCACACAACCAACTTCCTGATCTTTACTTATTTAGAAATTCGTCTCTATCTTAGTGTCTAACACCCTCTTTTTCGAGTCTAGTTCTATCCTTAACAATTAAGATAGATACTTTAAATCTTATTGCTCCCACTCACTTTAAGAATTTCTACTTGATGAAGATTTATCTTCATATAAATTCCTAGTTAATTGTTCACAAGAATCACTTTTAAAGTGGTATTCGGTAAATCAAAATTTCTCACAAAATAATTTACCAATTTTACATTGTCATGTGCTTAACAACTTAAGTATTTGATGACAAGTGAATGGTTTGAGCAATACGACTTTTGAATCATGGATGCATAGAATATATTACCAAAACATATTTTGATCAAGTACTACTTCCATTCATTTCTTCACAAGAAAATATACATATGTTAGGAATTTTAAGATGTTAATCCTATAGTTGCATAGGACTATGTCCTGTCGAGTTCTATGGAATAGAACGATTCCTATGGATCTAATCCACAACCTAAGATACGGTTCATTTTAGAAAGAGATCCTTTTAGTAATAGTGGTTTAATGGAGATTCGTGTTAACAATCGAAGATATATCATATATGAGTAGGAGCGATAATAAAGAACAACATAAACAACGAAATAGTGGGAATAAAAACAAACATCCATCGTTATATTTAAAACATTTAAGCATGTTTTAGCATTTATATAGTGACCTCTACCCAACTATTATAAATGATCCCGAGATCCAAATTCATATCAACTTGGGCACGGTGAGCCGATTCATCCCTTATTAATATAACTCGGTGGATTAACTCTTTAATCGATTTTACTTCTAGAACTCTCGGTCGATAAAATTACTCTAATATTTATCTTTAGCCCGGAACACATGCGACTACGGTCATGAATACTTCCATTGAGATCAATCCAAATTTCGATGTAATAACATTTTATCACCCACTTACCCAACGTAACAAGGTTTGTATTACGGTGAAGCCGGCTTAACTCCCTTATGAAATTGGGGCTCATGGTTCTACTATTTGGTAAGGCTAATTCTCAATTATTATTTTAGTGAGAGGTCATGTCAATTTATTATCTATCACATTTTAAGTGAACTAAAGCGGTGAACTACGATAATTATAATTGACACGGTCGATGACTCGATAAATGATATGCATGAGTAGTTATGGCGATTTGGCTATGCATGCAAACATATAAAACAAATGCAAAGCATAAAGATAAAATCCTAGTATGGCCTTCCTAAAATAGTAAATTAAATAAACTATTTACAAATTCGGAAACCAACTCCTTTGGTCCCTTGAACTTCATTTGGGACGCACTTTAAGGCAACACGTCTTTGATGGACCGCCTTTTCGAATGGCACCGTCTTCAAAGAACTCCGGAATAAATGAATTACATAGCTTTTCTACTTTATACAATATAAAATAAAAAAAACTATATAAAATAAAGGTTATACGAGATCACATTAATTACAATCGAATCGATATCCCCATTCATTTCGGGAAATACCAATTAAAAACTATGGCCATACTAAGTACAAATTACATAATTCAAAAATTATATATAAATTAAAATATGACAATCATACTAAAAAGCAGCATTAATATATGTATGAAACATGCCATGTGAAATGCCAAATCGCCCTATTTAAGCTAATATCGTATATTATTCCGGTTTTATGGATTATTGTGACCTTTATACTTTTAAAGTCACACAATATTACATAAATCAAATCTATGTCCAAGTTAATTACCCTAACCTTCTTAGGACTCAAAATTTAGTCTTCACTAAACATATGACAATAATTCAACTTGATATTATACAATTGCTCTTTAATCACTATTATTCAAAATAATAAGGAAATAATTCCCAAAAAGTCATAAAAATTCGAAAAAATCAAAATCATAATTTTGTATATTCTGGAAAATTCCCAACATCCCAAAATTTCAATAAAAATTTGCCTTTTAATTTATCTTAACTTATTTCACAAATAAATTGCATAAAACATAATTTTCACCTATTAATTCCAAATTAATTATAAAAATATGCAATAAATCAAAAATAAAATTTTTAAAAATTCTTAACGAGTTTCTAGAACCTGAAAATGACAAAAATTTAAGCTCAAAATTCGAATTTACACTTATGATTATTAAAGTTGCCTTTTATCAATTTATATCACATAAAAATTAAGAACTATCCAAATTAAAAGAAATTTGACATGCAACTTTAGATAAGATGTTCATATCACATATTCAACATAGGGAGAAATTTTCAAGCCATAAAATTTAATTTAGCTATTTTTAGCTAAAATAGTCACTATTTATTCGATTTTTACATCTAAAAATCATAAATCATGCAAAATTAAATCATTTGATCTAACAATTTACATACAGTGTGTAAATATTGCATGTGACATTATTTTAAATTTTCATGGGCAGCAACAAAGTCTAACCATTTTTAACATAAATACTTCCATTTAATCGACTTTTAACTTGTAAGAATCATAAATCGTGCTATATAAAACCATTTTATATGAAACTTTACATACAACTTGTAAAATATGAATGTGAGGTTTTGTAAAAAATCCAAGGTCATAATCATAGTCTAACTATTTTTTAGCATTTTTAATGTCATTTTATTCAACAAATATATCATGCAAAATTTTCGTGGCATTTATCTTCATAAATCCAAAATAACAAGTTTTATTTGTTAACAAATTTACTCGGAAAAACTAACCCGATTTTGCATGCAACAACCTGGCTCTGATACCACTTGTTAGATTCAATAATCTCAAAAGTTTACATATTGAATATGTGATAAATTAATTTAGTCATAAAATTAATTCTAAATCTTATGCATGCAAAACTTTCGAAATTAGTAAGAAGAAATCTCCTTCTTACCATAAGGTATTTCGGTTTCAAGGGTACAAGATATGACTCCTTCCAAGTCTTGTTCTTGAGCTACCCATAATAGGATGATCTTCCAAGAGTGCTCCAAATCTTTAAGCTTCATAGTAGGAACTTCTCCTTAAGGATTGTACCAAGGTAATCCCTCTTAATTCATATACTAATTTATGTACTAGAAACTAGAATATGAGTCCTTCAATTATAACTAATATTATGATTTACTACTTCTAGTAAGATAGATTAATATTAGAGATTTAGGAACAAATTATGCATAAAACAATTTTATGAGAGAGGAAGAGAGAATCATATTGCATGAGAAAATTAGAAATGAATAATGAGGAAAAACTCCTTCACACACATGTAGTAAGGGGCACGGTTTTGCACACATAGGGAGCCAAAATTGCACTTCTCAATTTTGCTTTTTGTATTCACAAGAAGGGCTAGGTGTAGGTCTAGTTTAAGCATGCTTTATTTATCATCATTATGTCCTTAAGCATGCATTAAACTAACGACAAAAATCATCACCCACTAACCCTTGTCCAACCGGTTTTCCTCATATTAGGAGACCTCCATTTTAACTTTGTCAATTGTAAAATGTAATTTGGTAGGTCATGTAACATGTTACATGTCCTAATTAATTTTAATGTATATATAACTAATTAAATATCAATTTTCAATTAATAAATTACATTTAACAAATTGACTAGTAATTCTTGATTACAAGTACTGAAAATGGGTCATGTTAATTTAATCTAAAACATTTTGTAATTACAATTAACTATTTATTCTTATCCCAAATTGTTTCGTAAACAATAATCAATTTAGTAATATAACACTTAAATTACTAAATTAAATCTTATTTAATCACATTACAATAAGATATAAAACTTCTCTCTTATAAATAATATTTGTTCAATTTAAGGAATTAATTAACTTGTATCATCATACAATTAATTAATTAATCAATTAAGAGTGTCACCCTAGTGGTATGACCTTAAGGGATCAACTGATCACCACCGTCACACGACAGTAATGTCAAACTCTAGTCAGCCAATCATTACCGATTAATGTGGATCATTTGACAATAAAATATTACTATCCCTCATGTATTCTTAATATGAGATTTAAACATGTGATCGCATTATTGTCGAGGACACATACTCCAACAATAGGTGCTAAGGTGGATGATGATGATGATGACTGATAAACATGTATAGCGGGATGGTAGTCTTAAACAATTGTATTGACCTATGTCGGATAAACAGTGGTAGTTACCTTGGTTCTTTTGCCTGTGTGTTGTGGGGAAGGATGAGTCGAACTTCGGGGACGAAGTTCTTTTTAAGGGGGAAGACTGTAATACCCGTCGTTTTGGGGACCCGTTGACCGACGTTGACTGACCTTAGACACCGATTTTGACCTTTGGAAACTCCACGAGTGATGACTTGTGACGATGGGAGCTTTGGTTTGTGTAGTACTCGATCTAGCTGAGGCTACCTGATCGAGTAGCTTGGGAGCTCGATCGAGTAGCTTGGGAGCTCGATCGAGTAGGGGTCACTCGATCGAGTAAGTTAGTTACTCGATCGAGTAACGGGTTTGCAGCGGGGATTTATAAATCGATAATCGTGAAGCCCCAAGTTATTTTCGCACCTTCTCCCTAAACCTAGATGCAGTCACCTGCTTTGTCCTTCACCATAGTCCCTTTCTTTGAGGTCCTTGAGGACGCTTGCACCATGGGGATGGGCTGCTTGAGTTGTTGTGCTTGTGTTGTGTCTGTTTTCGTATGTTTGCTCCCTCAGTTGCTGACCTTGTATGGTTTTGTTTTGTTGTTTGTTTCTGTTGTGTCTGTCGTGATCCACTATGGTGAGCAGTCGGTCTTAGCAGGTTGTGGTCTGGATCATAGCTGGGTGCTTGGTAGGATGAGTCTGTCACGAGTCACGACAGAAGTGGTTCACGTAGCCGATAGTGGTTTTGAGTTGTATCTTTTGTATCGTTAGTTTTGCTAATCGCTTGTAATATAACTTAAATGTTCTTTTATCGACATTTGATTATTACTAACCTCGGGCAACCGAGATGGTAACGCTCTTATCTACTAGGGATGGTCTTGTTAAGGGTCCTTGATAGAAGGGGGTGTTCCAAATGTAACCTTAACCAAGGGTACTATAACCTCAACCAAGGGTACTATAACCTCAACCAAGCGTACTATAACCTCGGATAAGGTTAATGTAACCTCGTTTCATGAACTTTTAAATCTGTCTATTCATGAACCCAACAAAGCTAATCTGATGTTGGGTAAGGTATTATTAGATGGTAATGATTGTTCAAATTTTCACGACAAATAACCTTATCAATCTCCGCTTGATAAAGCAATTAACAAGAAGCTATATGTTGAAGATTATAAGTGCTGTTGGTTTTTGAATTAGGTTTTTGTGAATGCTCACGGTTGTCTTAGTAGTTCAAGCAAAGGCAATTTCAATTTCTCAAGACTTGTGCAAGGAGGGAGGTGGGGTGGAAGGCACAAGAAAAGATGGTTCAAGCGGCAAAGGCACGAGAGGAATCTGAAATCGAACAAGATGAATGAGCTTGAAGTTTGAATCGAAGATGATGAGCTCAAGGATGATTCGAGTGCATTTCTATTCCTTATCAACGATCTTGCGTCCATATTTGTGATATTCATATTTGATCCGGGAGCTCGATGGTCCAAGAATGGGGTCTATTCTTTTTTTAAGAAGGGGAGAATGATATAGGTGCAATAAGGGAACAAATGAGAGCTGCTGGAAACACACGGTTTCCTAAGCCAAGTAGAAGAAACGGTATCCTAAACCGTATAGCACTTAGAATATTAGTTATTATTTTCGAATAAGATTAGGAAAATTAGCTTATCCTAGTCAAGTTAGGAAAACTTGTTAATTCCTAATCCTAGTTGTTATGGGATTTCTAAATTCTGGTTGTATTTTTAATTATTAGTTAAATAAGTTTCCTAATTCGATTAGGAAAGAGTTAGATAGCTTAATTAGCAAGCTAAGGTATTAGAGTTGTAGTCAGATTCCTGACATTGAGTAGGACTATAAATAAGGCCGATTTGTGACCTTATTTTTCAGATTATTCAGATTATTTAAAGAATTCAATAAAGTTTACAATTTGTAAGCAATTCAGATTAGTCTTGCGAGATTAGTTGAGGACTCTTCCATGCAAGGTCGAGTTATAGCAAATCGAGCTATAACCTCGCGAGGTTAGAACAAGATTTAGCTATTCTATCCTGTTTCTTGGTCTGTTTTCCACGAAATCCCACAATAAACAAAACAAATTTCCGCTGTAATTTTTATCACACAAACTCACGATACTTAACTACGTTTATTCGATCATGTTTTACATCAGTAAATGTAAGTTGTAGAAGTGTAAATGTAATCTTTTAAGGCGATTTTTGTATATAAAATTTTTGAATTTATAAAAATTTAAAATTTTACAAGTGTAACTCTAACATTTTACGAGTGTAAATTTGAAGTTTTTCGAGTGTAATTTTGATTTTGTTGTGACGGAAATTTTGAATTTATATAATTTTAACATTTTACAAGGGTAACTTTGATGTTTTATGAGTGTAATTTTGATTTTTTTTATGACGGAAAATTTGAATTTATATAATTTTAACATTTTACGAGTGTAACTTTGATATTTTACGAGTGTAAATGTAATATTTTAAGAGTGTAAATTTGATTTTTAGGCAATTTTCTATATAAAAATTGGAATTTATATTATCTTAACCTGCTACGAGTGTAAATTTGATGCTTTACGAGTGTAAATGTAGTATTTTAATTGTAAATTGGAAGGTATACGAGTGTAAATTTGAAGTTTTACGAGTGTAAATTTAATGTTTTACAAGTGTAACTTTCGTCTTTTGATTGTAATGTTGGTCCTTTACGAGTGTAACCTTGGTCCTTTATGAGTGTAACTGTAGTCCGACCACCGACAAACACCACCACCGTCCGACACAGCACCGTCCTCCACCACCAACCCACCCTCAATAAAAATGTAGACCTTTAAAAAAAAACTGAAAAATAAAGCAAAAAAAAACTAGATCTGAAACCAAAAAAATAGAATACAAGTGTAACTCTGAGGAAATACGAGTGTAACTCTGATGAAATACGAGTGAAAATCTTAAAAAAAATACAAGTGTAAATGTGAGGAAATACATATGTAAATTTAAAGAAATACGAGTGTAAATGTGAGGAAATACAAGTGAAAATTTAAAGAAATACGAGTGTAAATGTGAGGAAATACAAGTGTAAATTTAAAGAAATACGAGTGTAACTGTAAATGAACACAAAAAAAAAAAACAGATCTGAAACCACCACTAGATCCAATAAAAAGTAACAACCACTAGATCTAATAAAAAGAAATTGAAAAAAAAATATCTAACAAAAATATAACACTACTACTACTACTACTAATAATAATAATAATAATAATAATAATAATAATAATAATAATAATAATAATAATAATAATAATAATAATAATAATAATAATAATAATAATAATAATAATAATAATAATAATAATAATAATAATAATAATAATAATAATAATAATAATAATAATAATAATAATAATAATAATAATAATAATAATAATAATAATAATAATAATAATAATAATAATAATAATAATAATAATAATAATAATAATAATAATAATAATAATAATAATAATAATAATAATAATAATAATAATAATAATAATAATAATAATAATAATAATAATAATAATAATAATAATAATAATAATAATAATAATAATAATAATAATAATAATAATAATAATAATAATAATAATAATAATAATAATAATAATAATAATAATAATAATAATAATAATAATAATAATAATAATAATAATAATAATAATAATAATAATAATAATAATAATAATAATAATAATAATAATAATAATAATAATAATAATAATAATAATAATAATAATAATAATAATAATAATAATAATAATAATAATAATAATAATAATAATAATAATAATAATAATAATAATAATAATAATAATAATAATAATAATAATAATAATAATAATAATAATAATAATAATAATAATAATAATAATAATAATAATAATAATAATAATAATAATAATAATAATAATAATAATAATAATAATAATAATAATAATAATAATAATAATAATAATAATAATAATAATAATAATAATAATAATAATAATAATAATAATAATAATAATAATAATAATAATAATAATAATAATAATAATAATAATAATAATAATAATAATAATAATAATAATAATAATAATAATAATAATAATAATAATAATAATAATAATAATAATAATAATAATAATAATAATAATAATAATAATAATAATAATAATAATAATAATAATAATCCGGCTCTCTCTCTTATTTCTCTCTCTAAAAATCGTCTCAAACTGCGATTGCGATAGGTTAGCTTCTCCTTTACGCAACGATGGCTCGGGGCCGGGCGCCGAAGGCAGTAGGGCCTCCTATCCCTGCTGCTTCTGTGGATAATTCACAAGTCTCAATTGAGGATGAGACTGGAGTTTTAGGACTCACTCCGGTGCAATTGGCGGATTACGTGGCTGCTGCGACTGGTGTTGACAAGGGGAAATCTGTTGTTTCTCCTTCACCGGTCACTCATGGGGATGCTTCTGGCTCTAAGCAACCTGTTCCGCCTAAGAAGACTTTCTCTCAGGTGTTGAAGAACTCTTCCAAAGGTATGAGCCTCTCCTATGTACCTGTGGTTAACTCTTCGGTTACCATTGAGGAGGATGATATTGTTTAAGGAGGTTGAGTATTGGCAAACCACCCTTGTTGGTACTGTGCTGGGAAGGCAGTCTACTCTAGCACAAATTGAAACCCTAGTATCTAAGTCCTGGACGCATATCACCACCCCGGAAGTTCTATACTTTGCTAAGGGTTGGTATTACTTCCGGTTTGCGTGTGCTGAGGATATGCAAAAGATTAGGTCTGATTCCTGGAATGTTAATGGATTTCCCCTAGTTTTCAAACCCTGGAGTCCTACTGTGATTGATGAACTTTCTATTACTCATGTTCATGTTTGGGTTTTGTTTCCCAATCTAGACCCCTGTTTCTGGTCTAACTCAGGCTTAAGTAAGGTGGCTAGTGCGGTTGGTAACCCCATTTGTGCGGATGAATACACCACAAACAAGAGCAAATTGGCTTTTGCTAGGATATTGGTGGATGTTGACCTGTCTAAGGAACTACCAAAGGCTATTCAAATAAATTCTCCTTATCGGGGTACTTTATTGCAGAAAGTTGAGTACGAATGGATCCCTCACTTTTGTACTGCTTGCAAAAGGGTGGGACACACTAAGGACAGATGTAACCCTGCTGGGAAAGCCAAACCTAAAGCTGTTTTTCGTCCTAAGAAGCCTTCCTAAGCTGCTCCAGTGGCTGAAAGTGGTAAGCAGAAGGATAAGACTCCTGTCAAGACTCAAGTTAAGAGCTCTGTGGCAACAAATCTGGCTAATAGATTCTCTGTTCTTCAGAATGAGCCCATTCTGGAGCCTGTTGCAGAGGGGACTGGTGGTTTGGTGACTGTTTCTCACCAAGAATCAGATATTCATTCAGATTCTGACCATGGATCTGCTGTTCTTTCTGATTCTGAAACTGAGGAGACTTTGGTTATTGATGTGGATCCTGGTGGGGTGGTCCCTTCCCATGATTCTAACCTCTTGCAACATTAGGGGTCTAAATGACCCCTTAAAGCAACAAGAGGCTCTTAGTTTCTTGTTGGCTAATAAAGTGGACTGTGGGGCTTTTATTGAGACTCATGTTAAGAATAATGCCCTTAGGAATGTTAGTAGTACTTTTTCTGCTTTTTAGTTGGTTCATAATAATGACTTCCATTACCATGGGAGAATCTGGATTTTATGGAATCCTTCTGTGATTTCTCTTACTGTTCTAGGTAAGTCTGCTCAGCATATTCACTGTGCTCTCCTTCACCATGCTACACAGAGGCGTATGGAGGCGACTTTTGTCTATGCTTTCAATGTTAGACAAGATAGGAAAGAGTTGTGGAGGCAACTTTAGATTATATCTGCTAAGGTTGCTGCTCCTTGGATTTTTTTAGGGGATTTTAATGTTGTTCTTAAAATGGAGGAAATATTGGGTAGTGATCATTAACATCTAGCTGATATGCAAGAGTTTGGGCAGTGTTTGGATTCTTGTGGTCTTGCTGATCATCCAGCTACTGGATGTCAATTTACTTGGAATAATAAGCAGGGCAATGGACTTAGATGGGCCAAGTTGGACAGAATTCTTGCATCCCAGCAGTGGTTTTGTAGCTTCCCTTCTACTGCCTCTTTTCTGAATGCTGGTATTTCTGACCACTCCCCTTGCCTTGTTAATATTGCTGATAATAGTCATGTTAGGAGGAACTTCAGGTACTTGAATTGCTGGGCTCTTTCCCCCTCTTTTCAGGCATGCGTTCAGGCTGGGTGGTCTCAGGACTATTTTGGGGGGAAAATTAAATCTCTTTTTCAAAAGCTTAAAAGACTGAAGGGTTTTTTGAAGGAGATCCATGTTGCCTCTTTCACAAACCTCCCTGCTAGAGTTACTGAAGCTCAGTAGGCCCTTCTCTCTTGTCAAGCTCAACTTCAGGCCTCTCCCATGGATCCTCTTCTTCATGCTAAGGAAAAATCTCTTTTGACTGAGTACCTCCTGATTAAGAAAGCTGAACTGCAAGCTCTTTCCCAGAGAGCCAAAGTTCATGAGCTGCAATCTGATGACCTTGGTACTAGATTCTTTTATGCTAGGATTGCTACTAGGAAAGCTAGAAATAACATTGGGACTATTTTGGATGATTCTGGACACTTATGCACTGGTACTCAGGAGGTTGCTCAGGGGTTTGTTTCCTATTATGAATCTCTGCTGGGTGCTTCTAGTCCTGTTATGCCACTGCCTGAGGATATTTTTGAGAGTAATTTAGTTCCTTCTGATTGTTGTGCTGACCTGGTTAGGCCTGTGCATCTTAGAGAGATACTGGTGGTCGGACTCACTTGGAGGTTTAGTTTTCGGTACTTGTCGTTAGGAGCACCTAGACCAAAACACAATTTATAACTTCACAAACAACTCTACAATTAGTAAAGAGGCAAGTAAAGGTCGGATCCCAAGGGACGGGAATTGAGATGAGATTTTCAATTGCAACTAGCGGTGTCTAAGGGTGTCACAATTTGGGGTTTGAAGTAGAAGATCACTAAACTAAATAGCAATAAAAGTAAACAAGCAAGATGATTAAAAAGGGGTGTAAACAATTGATAAAAGGCACTAGGGTGTCATGGGGTCATAGGGGTTCATGGGAATTGATCATACAATCATATTCTCAAATTATAAGCAAGCAATTATTGTTGTGATGGATCGAGTTGGTTTATATCTTACAATCCTAGGAAAGTTTGGGTCCCGGAGCCGAATCGATAAGATTGTATAACACCTACAAGTCGACTTAATCTTCCCTACTCAACTATATGCATGGTCTAATGAGACTCGAGTTGGTTTATGTCTTACAAGTCTCAGTGAAAAGATAAGTGATGGTTGTAAATGCAAGGATTCATAGGCTTAGCATTTCATCAAACATAACATGTGCATAAGTTGAGATCACAACAAGCAAGCAAATAAACTATGAAAACATATTAATTTAAGCATGAATCATCCCCCATGTTGGTTTCCCCTAATTACCCATTAACCCTAGCTAAGAAAACTACTCACTCATTATCATGTTGAACATGCTAGCAAGGTTGTCAATCATACCAACAAAGTGAAACATGATGAATAAATGAAGATAATTAACAATAATTAAAAAGGGATTAAAAGAATTATACCTACTAATGATTCCAATAACAAAGCAAAGAATAATAGAAGTACTTGATGATTGATTGGAAGGTTGTCAATCTCCCAATAATAACCCAAATAATCTTCAATTACCCAAAATGAAAGATGGACCAAAGAGAGATTAAGGAAATGAAATTTGTATTAAAACTTGATTAAATGTTGATTACAAGATTAAAGAGAGATTTGATTTATATAAACTAGACTAGAGATTGCTAAGAAGAACATGATCTTCTAATTAGCCTAATGGGGTATTTATAGTGGGGATTATGTACATAAATTAGGGTTTACTAAGGGCTTAAATGACGATTAAGTCCTTGAGGAATCCACGGTCTCAAGGGAGACTCCGGTCTCCTTTTTGCCGGTCTTAGAAAAATATGCGCATCCTTCCTTGAAACTTGTAGAAGACGAAATGGCTGACACACAATCCGAGCGTCCAGGGCACGGGACGGGCGGATTGTGGAGGTTCTGCCCGAGCGGATTGTGGTGGTGGACGGGCGGATTGGGGTGATTCTGGACTGGCGTCCAGCTGGGGAAGACGCTCGGATTGCCCTTGCTGGATGAGCGGCTTGTGGACAATCCGCTCGGATTGTCTTACAGCTACTTTCTTTCTTCTTTTCTTCCTTTTTCTTCATAAAATCCTTGAGGATTTCCTCGGGGATGCAAGGATCTTTTCTCATCATTGCCCATCTAATATAGTATGTACAAAGGCCTTCTAATCTTGTCTTCTCTTTGATGCTTGGTCATTGAATTCAATCAATTTAGCTCTATTTTGCCATGAAAATGCAAGGTTTGCACTCCTTTCCTACCAAGGAAACAAAACCTCAAAGAATATGCAAAACAAAGGACTAAAGACAATAAATGACCCAAATATGCACTAAAAAGCATGGGAACAAGGCTAATTCGGGGACTAAATATGCTCTAATTATGGTCACATCAAATATCCCCAAACCGAACCTTTGCTCGTCCTGAGTAAAGAGGTGACAAAGACTAGGACCGTTTTTTAAACTAACCTAATAGCATAGCCGATATGAGACAATTAGCGGGTCTCACTCCGCCCCTTCAACTCACAACAAGACAACCATGAGGTAGGATGCCTTCTTGCAAGGCAAGGTGGGTCTTGCCAAAATGGCGACACATCCAAACATTAAAGCACACAAAATCAAGTAATGGATGCATCTATAAAAGAATAGCCACTTTCCTCATCTAAGTGGCGGAAATTATCTACAAGGGAAGCAATTCAAGGGTACACACTCCTTCATAGATGCAATTTCTTCAAACTACTAAGCCTAGAAGGATACCAATAAATCACCTCCAAATTGTGTCAAGCTAGGGTACCTTTGTCCTCAATCGTTAAATGCCTTTGTCAAGAGTAGACTCCCTATGGTGTAAGCCTTAGAGCATTGTAAGGCTTAGTGAATTCCCTTCCAACATTTAAGGCCGACTCAAGTAGAACAAAATCGAGATTTGTAAAGTGATTAGTGTCTTTTCTTGCAATTATAGTATTCCCGATGACCTTGTGCCACACTCTAATGCCCGGATGGTGGACTAATAGAGCGCGACAAGCATGAAAGCTCACAAATTTCTTCCCGGAAATCGCCTCCCAAAGAGGAGCGGGGTCATACTTTTCGGGCTTCTTGTGATAGTATGGTGTATCACTAAGACCTAATGCTTTACTCAAAACATCAAAGGTGATGCGCCTATTCACATTGGCAAGGCGAAACTCGATATATGTTCTAGTCTCTACCTTAGTCACTTTCAATGAACTCAAGAATTCCAAGGTAAGGGAGGGGTATGTCAATTCTCTTGTAGTAAACAATTTTCCCAACCCCATGGCTTCAAAGAAGGCTTTTGTTTGTTCAAGGACACCCAATTTGTTCAAGGCATCTTCACATATGAATTTGGTGGGTAGAATGGCTTTCTTAGCATACTTGGCAAATGTATCCCTATGGGAGTTAGAAATGAAAATTACCTCCGGATAGTTGGGTAATTGAGCAATTTCCGGAGTTGTTGTTGTTGTTGCTTCCAAGGGAGGATCTTGTTGTTGTTGAACTTCCAAGTTTGCATTAGCAACCACCGTAGCCATTGAAGCTTTCTTTGCTTGAAGGCATTGTTGCCTTTTTTAGAGTGCCTTTGCCTTGAGTGCCTTTGTTGACCCTTTTGTTCTTTCCATTGATGATTATACCAAGAAAAGATTGAAAATCTTCAATTTCCAATTATACCCAAATCGATTTTAAGATGAAAGGATTTGCCTTTGTATTTCAAAAATCGACTCAAAGGTTGAAGATTTTGGTGCTTGGATTGATTATTATGGTAAAAGGAGTGATTAATTGTTGTTGTAAGGAAGTTTGGATTTGATTTTGTTGAATTTGGTTGAGGAAATCTTGTTTTTGATCATGGAGAGGATGAGGGTTTTGGGGTTTATGGGTAGTGTTTTGAATGTATGAGTGAATGAATGAATGTGGGAAGGGGTATTTAAAACACCCGAAATTTCAAAACTGTAGGGGGAAGACGAGCGGATTCCCTTCGGGACGCTCGGATTCTGCCTAATTTGGGTTCAGGAAATCTCGCCTAAAGACGAGCGTCTTTCAGTGAAGACGGGCGGATTTCTGCAATTCAGTACGAGCGGATTCCTTCAGAGACGAGCGGATTCTGTTACAGGAACTTCTCTTATTCTGCACTGGCAAAAAGACGGGCGTCTTCTTGCAAAGACGAGCGGATTCTCTCAGACGAGCGTCTTCTCTGCTGGGACGCTCGGATTCCCTAACAGACCAAAATTTTCAATTTTGCAGCTCATTTGGACGGACGGATTCTGCCATAGACGCTCGGATTCCCATAAGACGAGCGGATTCCCTATAAGGACGCTCGGATTCCTCCTAGTCTACCCGGATTAAGTTCCATCCGTGCACTTGCATATCCCGTGTCATTTTCATTATTCAAATCCCGTGTTCTTCATTGTAGGGGCACTACTAAGGCATGAATAGCCTAGGCAATTGCTATCCCCACACTAAGCTAAAGCACTACACATCAATAAAATCATTAGTCCCTCCCTCACTTCTCTCAAAAATGATAAATATCTTGATCAAAGCATAAAAATCCAAAAATGACAAAAATGCAATGTAAGAATTAAAATGCAAGTTAGGGAGTTAGAAATATTTACAAATGGTGGTTTGGAGAGGACTCCACCAAACTCTCATCCTTAGTGAGATGTCATGGGGGCATGTCCAAGGTGTTGTTGATGTTACTCAACACCTTGAAGAAGTAGTCAAAAGCTTGTTCATTATTATGATTAAGATCCTCAATAGATATTTGCACTTGTTGTCCTTCATATTGGTCTTGATCGATAGCATTACCAATGTAGGGATTGAAAATCCCTTCAAACTCATCGTCCCAAAGACCACAAACTTCATCTACTTGGTCACTAAAGATCTCTTGAGTTGATAGAGACAACTCTCCCACTTTCTTGTCTTGGCCAATGAGGCCATCTTCTTCATTGCTTGACTTTGGTGAGCTTTTCAAGCTCTATTTGTTACAATTTCCTTGCTCTTTGAATGGAGCATCATCGACTTTCTTCTTCCATTGGAATTCCGACTTCTTCCTATCATCCTTCCGGCTATAATGATCAACCATAAAACATGGTTCATGCAAACGGGGAGCTCTCATGGTCTTGTCAAGATTGAAAGTTATGCTTTCATCTCCCACTTCTAGAGTGAGCTCTCCATGCTTCACATCTATCACCGCACCCACGGTGTGCAAGAAAGGTCTACCTAGAATGATTGGAATGTTGGAGTCTTCTTCCATGTCAACAATGACAAAGTCCACCGGGATGAAAAATTTCCCAACTCTTACGGTAACATCTTCCCATATCCCCAATGGTGTCTTCGTCGATCTATCGGCCATTTGGAGTGTGATATTGGTGCATTTAAGCTCTCCCATCCATAACCTTTTACTCACCGAGTACGGCATAACACTCACACTAGCCCCTAGATCACATAAGGCTTTATTGATCGTGGTGTCGCCAATGGTACACGGTATTGAAAAGCTTCCCGGATCTTTAAGTTTTGGAGGTGAACTCCCTTGAAGTATTGCACTACTCACCTTAGTGAAGGTGATAGTCTCAAGCTTCCGGGTCGACTTCTTCTTTGTAAGGATGTCTTTCATGTACTTTGCATAGGCCGGCACGTGATTGATTAATTCCGTAAAAGGAATCGAGACTTCCAAAATCTTCACAATCTCCAAAAATTTTCCAAGTTTGTCATCAAATTTGGACTTGGCTTGACGACTTGGAAAAGGAAGTCTAATCACAATGGGCTCCTTCTCCTTGGCCTTGTCTTCATTTTTCTTTGAAACTTCTTCTTTTGATGGTTCTCCATCCTTGGAGTTTTGCACAACTTCTTCTTTGTCACTAGCTTTCACAACTTCATCCTTAACTTGCTTCTCCGGTGCTTCATACCTTGTACCACTTCTCAAGTGAATGGCACTAACCGTTTCATGTCTCGGGGGATTACTTTAAGGTGGTAATTGCCCCTTTTGTCTTTGTGAGCTTGAAGATGCTAGTTGAGTTAATTGGGTTTCCAACATTTTGGTGTGGGCTAGGATGTTGTTGATGGTGATTTCGTTTGCTTGACTATCCTTTTGCATTTGAGTGAAAAACTCTTGTTGATTCTTTTGCATTTGGAGGCCCGCTTTTTTAACATCAAAACCTTGGTCATTTTGTTGATTGTATGGAGTTCGATTTTGGTAAGCTTGGTTTTGGTTGTAAAAGGGTCTTTGATTTTGGTTTCTCATGGGAGGTGGGGTGTATGTTGGTTGATGATTTTGGACATTTTGGCTTTTGTATGAGAGATTTGGGTGGAATTTGGTGTTTTCATTGTAATAGTTTGAATAAGGGGTACCACTCTTGTATGCTTGAAAAGCATTCACTTGTTCATTTGTTCCCCTACATTCACTTTGGTCATGTCCCAAAGTTCCACAATTCTCACATATCCCACTTGGGATTGATGAAGATGCCGTCATGGCATTAACATGATGCTTTGGTGATTTTGAGGCTTCTTCAAGTCTAGCCATAGCTTTTTCGAACTTCAAATTGATGGTATTAATGTGAGCACTAAGTTGAGCACCCAATTGAGTAATAGAGTCCACTTCATGCTTTCCTCCTCTAGTAGCCTTGCGAGGTCTACTATATTGTGAATTATGGACCGCCATTTCCTCAATCTTGTTCCAAGTTTGATTGTCGTCAACTTCGGTGAACATTCCATTTAATCCCATGTTGAGAATGTTTCTTGAGTCTTCATAAAGACCGTTCCAAAATTGTTGTACCAAGAACCACTCGATAAGTCCATGATGAGGACATGAGCGACAAATTCCCTTGAATCGCTCCCAAGCTTCATACAAATATTCTTCATCTCTTTGCTTAAAGCCCGTAATTTGAGCTCTTAGCATGTTAGTCTTTTCCGGTAGATAGAACTTTTTGTAGAAAGCTAGAGCCAACTTCTTCCAAGAATCAATTCCGAGAGTAGCCTTATCAAGGCCTTTCAACCATTGTTTTGTGGTGCCAATTAGAGAAAAAGGAAATAAGACCCATCGAATTTGGTCTTGAGTTACACCGGTTTGAGAAATCGCATCACAATAGTCACAAAAATTCTCCATGTGAGAGTGAGGGTCTTCACTAGGCATCCCCCCAAATTGGCTTCTTTCGACTAATTGGATAAATGCGGATTTGGCAATGAAATTTCCGGTTAAATGTTGTGGTGTGGGAGTACCGTTGGGTAGGTTCTCCTCGGTGGGTACGGAATGTGATGAAAATTTAGGCATTGTGGGTTGATTTTGTGTTGGATTTTGTGTTGGGTTTTGTGTTGGGTTCTCCTCACCTTCTCTTGCAAAAGGGTTGATGAACTCAATAGTATTTGGTTGAATATCTACAACCTCACCAATACCTCTCAAAGTTCTCCTAGCAAGTCTTCTATTGGTTGTCAAAGTCCTTTCAATTTCGTAATCAAAGGGTAACAAGTTACCTTGTGATCTTCTAGACATGCAAAATATCAAACAACTCGAAAATAATTAGAACAAACCTTGAGGAGTTTTACTTCCCCAAGGCAAAGAAAGACACAACTAATAACAATATAAGAAAATCTAAATCAAGTTAACACCGTCCCCGGCAACGGCGCCATTTTTGGTCGGACTCACTTGGAGGTTTAGTTTTCGGTACTTGTCGTTAGGAGCACCTAGACCAAAACACAATTTATAACTTCACAAACAACTCTACAATTAGTAAAGAGGCAAGGAAAGGTCGGATCCCAAGGGACGGGAATTGAGATGAGATTTTCAATTGCAACTAGCGGTGTCTAAGGGTGTCACAATTTGGGGTTTGAAGTAGAAGATCACTAAACTAAATAGCAGTAAAAGTAAATGATGCGTGTCTTTTATATGATGTTTTACATCCCATTTTACACGCATTTCAGAGCTCATTCATGTAGTTTATGCTACATTTTTCCCTATTTCCGTCTACTTCCGTATTGTTGTACATTATTGCAGAAATGTGAAGAATCCAGCGGAAATCGAGCTAAATCCGTCCCCGAGTATCCTGCATTGCATTTGACGTGAAGTATTCGCTTAAGGAACGAGCTTGGTGCGCAATTCAAGGCCCAAAAGACAAATCCACGAGATTATAGAAGTCAATAGCAGCTAAAGCAGTCGATCGACCACTACCATCAGTCGATCGACCAACCTGCGGTTCCGTAAGCTATCAGACACTAAAGAGCGATCGATCGATCGCCATGCTTAGTCGATCGACCAAGTCATTGTCCCAGACGAGAATTAAAAGATCGAGGAACTTGAAGCCCATTATGTTTAGGTTTTGATAATAAGTGTCACGTATGTTTGCTATATAACGTAACCTAGAACATCAGATAGAGGCATCCAGTTTTGATCCGATTTTTATCTAAGTTTTACACAGTAACATTCAGTTTTTATTAGGGTTCGGAATATTGTTTTAGCATTGGAATTTCGTTCTTATTCTTAATCATTCCTCTGCAATCTCGGTATTCTTCTGCCTTATTTGAATTCACTCTTATTTCGTTATTAGTATAGAATTGCTAGTTAAGTTCCCGAAACCGTTTTATCGCTTTATGTTAATTGTTTGTTCTTTTATTCTTAGCATGAATTCAGTAATCTTTATCGTCAATATTATTGTTATTTTTGCCATAGCCATGAGTAGCTAAATCAATTGTGCTAGGATGTAGGGGAATTATAGCGTAGGCGGCGTAGTATTAATTTGGACTGAAATCGCGTGTCAGTCGATCGACTGCCATACCTGGTCGATCGACTGACCACATGAGGTTACCTTTCGTTTTAATTGATTTTAATAATGTATTTAACGAATCGAATGCATGCAACCAGTTAGATGCTTAATTTATGACTGACCCAGCAGATCGAGAGATAGGGACAGTTGTCAGACCAACAATTAAAATGACTAAACTATGCTTAGATCGAAAGATAGGTAAAGTTTAGACCGTTAGTCACTTTTCAGGACGAAAGTCAGTATTAGTGATGTTAGGGACCTATAGCGAGATCGAAAGATGCTATTTGTTAAGAGTGGACCGAGAGGACCTCTTTATTTCCCGCCTCATGTGTTTGATTTAGACCTGTTTAGTATGCTGCCGCCGAAACTATAACGAACCGACCATCCTTGCACCCTTTTAATATCTGTTTTCATCAGTTTATTTAGTTTATTGTCTTTTATTTGCCTTTAGCTATAGATCAACTCAACTCAAAACCCCCACATATTTGTTACCTTAGACCGAAATTAGACAACTAGAAATTACATCTGCCTCTCTGTGGTTCGACCCGACTGCCGCTAGCTATAGTTGTAGTTGGAGATTATAAATTTATTTTTGACACCTCACGACGGGTATCAGTAAACAAGCAAGATGATTAAAAAGGGGTGTAAACAATTGATAAAAGGCACTAGGGTGTCATGGGGTCATAGGGGATTCATTAAAATTGATCATACAAACATATTCTCAAATTATAAGCAAGCAATTATTGTTGTGATGGATCGAGTTGGTTTATATCTTACAATCCTAGGAAAGTTTGGGTCCCGGAGCCTAATCGATTAGATTGTAGAACACCTACAAGTCGACTTAATCTTCCCTACTCAACTATATGCATGGTCTAATGAGACTCGAGTTGGTTTATGTCTTACAAGTCTCATTGAAAAGATAAGTGATGGTTGTAAATGCAAGGATTCATAGGCTTAGCATTTCATCAAACAAAACATGTGCATAAGTTGAGATCACAACAAGCAAGCAAATAAACTATGAAAACATATTAATTTAAGCATGAATCATCCCCCATGTTGGTTTCCCCTAATTACCCATTAACCCTAGCTAAGGAAACTAATCACTCATTATCATGTTGAACATGCTAGCAAGGTTGTCAATCATACCAACAAAGTGAAACATGATGAATAAATGAAGATAATTAACAATAATTAAAAAAGGATTAAGAGAATTATACCTACTAATGATTCCAATAACAAAGCAAAGAATAATAGAAGTACTTGATGATTGATTGGAAGGTTGTCAATCTCCCAATAATAACCCAAATAATCTTCAATTACCCAAAATGAAAGATGAACCAAAGAGAGATTAAGGAAATGAGATTTGTATTAAAACTTGATTAAATGTTGATTACAAGATTAAAGATAGATTTAATTGATATAAACTACACTAGAGATTGCTAAGAAGAACATGATCTTCTAATTAGCCTAATGGGGTATTTATAGTGGGGATTAGGTACATAAATTAGGGTTTACTAAGGGCTTAAATGACGATTAAGTCCATGAGGAATCGCCGGTCTCAAGGGAGACTCCGGTCTCCTTTTTGTCGGTCTTAGAAAAATATGCGCATCCTTCCTTGAAACTTGTAGAAGACGAAATGGCTGACACACAATCCGAGCGTCCAGGGCACGGGACGGGCGGATTGTGGAGGTTCTGCCCGAGCGGATTGTGGTGGTGGACGGGCGGATTGGGGTGATTCTGGACGGGCGTCCAGCTGGGGAAGACGCTCGGATTGCCCTTGCTGGACGGGCGGCTTGTGGACAATCCGCTCGGATTGTCTTACAGCTACTTTCTTTCTTCTTTTCTTCCTTTTTCTTCATAAAATCCTTGAGGATTTCCTCGGGGATGCAAGGATCTTTTCTCATCATTGCCCATCTACTATAGTATGTACAAAGGCCTTCTAATCTTGTCTTCTCTTTGATGCTTGGTCATTGAATTCAATCAATTTAGCTCTATTTTGCCATGAAAATGCAAGGTTTGCACTCCTTTCCTACCAAGGAAACAAAACCTCAAAGAATATGGAAAACAAAGGACTAAAGACAATAAATGACCCAAATATGTACTAAAAAGCATGGGAACAAGGCTAATTCGGGGACTAAATATGCTCTAATTATGGTCACATCAACTGGATGCTCTTAAATCCATTGATAGGAACAAGAGTCCAGGCATAGATGAATACTCTTCTGGGTTTTTCTTAGATGCCTGGACTGAGGTGGGTCCTGATTTTAAAGCTGCTGTCCTAGAATTCTTCCACACTGGTGTGATGCCTAGGGCTGCTAACTCTACTATGCTTGTGCTTATCCCTAAGTTGGATACTCCTACCACTGTTAGGGATTTTAGACCCATAGCCTGTTGTACAACTTTCTGTTGGATTCATTAATCTCATTAGTAAACATATTCATATATGTATTAATTTATTTAGTCATAAAATAAATACAAGATCTTATGCATGCAAACTTAATAAAAAGGAGATGAAAAATCGATTTCTCACCATCTAATTTTCGGCCATTTTGGGCACAAGTGAAGTCTCCTACCTCACTTGTTCTTGAGCTATCCATATGTTAGGATGATCATCCAAAGACTTCAAGTATAGAAGCCACTCCTCTTGATTGCACCCAAGATTATCCCTTATCTCTACTAAATAATATGTGCTAGATATTTGTTTAGTAGTTTACCTTAAAATTGATTACTAATACTCATATATTACATTAATAATATTAGTAATGTGATTGAATAAATTTAATCATCATTTCTCTAGTTTTAGATAAAGATGAACAAGAATAAGAGAGAGGAAAGGTTTTTGCATCTTATGAATGGAATATTGAGAAGAGTAAAAATAAGAACAACAGCTTGTAGGTGAGTGTGTATGGTCACCGGTTTTTGGAGGGGTGGAGGACCAATATTTGGTCCTTCACTTTTCCTTTTGTTCTTATCAAAACCTTAGGCATGTAAGGCTAGGTGTAGATTAGGCATTATTAGCTTATTTTATCCCATAAAATAATTCACCTACTAACACCCATTACTCTCATTATTTCGGTCCATGTACCATAAAATGGCCTACCATTTTATTTTGTCAATTTGTCATTTGTCACACAATATGTCACATGTAGTATGTTACATGTTATTAATTAATTTAATGCATATTTATCACATAAATATCATTTTATAAATTAATAAAATTACATACAATAAATTGACTAGTGATACTTGATCACATAAATAAAATGGATCATTTAGTTATAATTCACAACATCTTGTAATTATAATTAACCATTCATTCTTATCTCTATTGTTTCTCAAACAATAAGTAATTTTAGTAATAAAGTATTTTAATTACTAAAATAAATCTTATTTAATCCCATTATAATAAGATATCAATATTCTCTCTCTCAAATTGAATTGTTCAATTTTAAGGAATTGATTAACTTGTATCGTCATACAATTAATCAACTTTACAGATTAGGGCATCATCCTTTAGGTGTGACCTTAAGGGATCAACTGACCACCACCGTCCCACGACAGTAACGTCAAACTCTAGCAAGCCAATCGTTACAGATTAATGTTGATTAGTTGACTATATAATGAATCATCCCTTACGCATTCTTAAAAATGAGATTTAAACATGTGATCATCATGATCGATAATTGTGATCGCATTATTGTCGGGAACACTTCAACAATCTCCCACTTGTCCTCGACAAGTGTGCGTCACCAATTCTCTTGTCCTATTACTATCTCCCACTCAATGCAAGGTGTCTTTCAGGTCGTACTTGCAAGTGATCATATCGAGAGTGGTTTCCTCGATCTGGAGAATAACTGATTTGACCGGAATTATCTACCATAGATACCTTCCGAGCGTGGCCACGCATTTCTAGTTCATTACTCCTTGAGTGGCTCTGAGATATTGTTTTAACCCTGACAAGGGGGTGGACAATTCCTATCGCACTATTCCCTTCGACTAGCCACAGCCATCATAACCCAAAATATGCCCATTTGACCCCATTTACGAAGGTCGTAGTAACATAAATCAAAGTTAATCTGAAACCATGCCACCTTAGGCGAACAGTCTTTAGTCAAAAGAATCGACTCATTAGAATACTATAGTAGCTCTCGCCACGACCAGGCTTTATAAATTTGCCAGAACTCTATAAGCGGTCACTGCCCGACAAAGTGTTCCTAACAGTCTGCCTATGTGATCGACTAGTCATCTCACATGACTCTATGGCACTTGAACTTGCCATCAATCACATCACACTCTAGTCACTTCGAGACGTCACCTCATACAAGTGACTATGGGCAAATACCATGTTAATCCGAGTTCACTTTAACGGAGTTCAATATTGTCTCTACAACCCGTTTGGATGTAACAAGGTATAAAAGGAGTTTTTAGATTTAAAAACTCGAACGACAAATGTGATTATCACATATGAATAGTCAATACCTGATTACTACTTCATATTTTTATAATCCATTTTCATCTTATATGTAGTTGTTCATCTGAATGCAATTGAAATGACATATGACATGACTCATCATGTTAAGCCTATGAGAAGGCTTTGGTTAGTAGGTTTTTATCAACTTCTTGTACCTTACTCAACCTTACTACATACTCGTTTTCCTTTGTAATGTATACATTTGCATTAAAAAAATTTCTGAGTACGTGTCTAGATCCAATCTAGACATAGGCCCTCTAGCCTTAGAATAGCTCCCACTGTTTTCACAGTGTGCGGGACTCATCCTTCTTACACATCCCATGATTGCAAGTGTACTCAATTTCCGTTGTAAGCATCTCTCATTTTTCTTTATTGCCTAGAACAATTCTAGCAAATCCACTTCTTAAATAACATAGACACAATGGTTCCTTAACCATCTTCACATGTTTTAAATATGGTTTTTGTCTGAAACCTTTCGCAATCTCAATTGTCATTTGTGTAACACCCTTACACAAATTAGTTAATTGCATCAAAAACACTTAACTTTCCATCCTTAATGCTTCCTCAAGCACTTAAGAATAATCTATATGGCTACTTGGTAACTATTACTTCGATTTTGAAACAACTCATCATACTCAAAGTATATGAAGTGCTACACATCATTACTCATTTAATGATCCGGCAGCGGAAGCAAATGGAATCAATCAAATATGTTCAACTTGATTGAACTAGTCATGAATCTTATCAACATAAGACTTTTTATTTGGCGCTAATATCATGTGGATTTATCTCCATAAATCTGGATATTAAAGATGTATTATATTTCTCCAAGTCTTAATTCATTCCCAATGATCAATATGTCATCCACATATTAGACTAATTAAAATTACCGTAACTCCCACTAAACATCATGTATAAACACAACTTCTCGACTTATCGAGAAAAGTTTTATAACATGATCAAAACATTGATTCCAACTCATTGATGTCCTACTTAAGACCCTCTCTTAAGTTTCACATTATCTTAGGATGGCAAGAATCTACAAAACTCAAGACATGTATTGAATACATTCCTTCTAATTGAAGAAGTGGGTTTTAGATTCACTCGCTATATATATCTCATAATGAAACACAATCCCTAAGAAGATCCAAATAGACTTAAGCATTTCAACTAGTGCAAAACCCTTTCCAACCAATCAAGCTTTGATATCTAAAAATTCACTTGGAATTTATTTCGGATTTTCATGGCTCTAAGCCTTGTATTGAGTTGTGACTTAAACACTCTCATGTAAGTCATATGTTCATTACTTTCCAGAAGTAATCAACTTGAATCAAACAATTTCTTTGTAAGTTGCAAGCTCATAAGTTGCAAGCTCTTTACTTTCTAAAAGTAACACTAATTCATCATCTTCACCAAGTGATGACTTTAACCTCCTAGGTTTTGAAGAAACAACGTCTTACACAAAACGTCTCATGTAGCCATAAAAGACCAGTTTCTTGCGACATAACATTCTTTGTGTGGCTCTTGAATAATTTCTCCCACTCTGGCTTCTAGAAATAAACTTGTATTCTAGAAAGACGGCTTCACGACCCACAAACCCGTTGTACTCGTGATTATAGTAAGGAAAAATGAGCATTTGTTTCTTTTGAAATCTTACAAGCATGGTACTCTACCATTTCATATCTCATATGATTCGTTTTAGATTTAGTGGAAAAATAATTTAGACAAAATGATAAAATCCCCAAAAGGATCAAGTAACTCAAAGTAACTTGATTGAAGTCCAAACCATATCGAATAGCGTTTGATTTCTTTATCCAACCACACATTATCCCATAATGTGTGCTAAGAGAGATTAATTTGTGATACTATATCATATTTCCTTTGGCTTATATCAAAGTCTTCACTTTGATAATCCCATCACGACTAAAGCGTGATTCTTTGAACTCTTTAAACTTCTTCAAAGATTTCTCTATTTACCTTATTAAGTGAACACAATAGCGTCAACTTAAATCGTTGGTAAAAGAAAATGGTCAACCTATTTTGGATCAATGATTTACAACCTCGATCTCCTTTTCAACCAAAAGGCACGAGACATCTTGCTTTGACTACAAGATACGCATATACCATAAGATCTAATGGTTTCAAGAGTACTCGATAACTCTTTGCGTTCATCATTCCAGAATCTAAGGTTTAATCTTGGGTTACCAATTTGAGTCTTGCATCATCTTCATGATATATCATTCTAGTTTTGTTTAGAATATAATCACCTTGATAATGGGCTAGCCATACATCAAATCATGGTGTATAGGGTCACAAAAGTGAAACCTCTTTTGTATCTTAACAAGTTTATATTCTTATTTAGAGTTTATGCACTTAATAGTCACAATTAAGTACAACTCTAAACCCAAAAACTAGATTGAGTACACAATGACTTTATCTCTCAACATCATTGTTGCTAGTCGTCATATTTTAATCATCCTATGTATCAAATACAATGATGAAAGCCACCACCGGTTTCTAATATTGACGAAGTAGTACTATCAAAATTTATGTCAATCGAATAAATATTAAAGAAGAAGGTCCCATTAGATGTCCCACAACTAACTTGTTGATTCTTCAATAATTTGGGGTAGTTTCCTTTCTATCGTCCAACAATTAAGACAGTGGAAACTTTATCAGTCGGGATTGATAGGTTTAGTATCGTTATTCTCAATAACTTTACTTTTAACATTACCTTGTATCAATTCCATTCTAATTTTACTTCTTTGAACCTCGTCCTCTTCTTAACGGTTAAGAGAATGCTCCCACTTATCTCAATGAGTCTTTGGTTAGAGAAGCAAAATTAAATTTCATGAAGACTACTCTTCAATTCATTTGTTTAGTCTTAAAACTTTCATTGAAGTGGTTGCGGTATTTTGGTCAATTTTGATTTCAAACAAATCTAGTTACCAAAATGATGTAACGTTTCAAAGTACTTAACTCAATTAAGCATATGAGAAACAATTCATTGTAAGTAGATATGTTAGTCAAGAATCAAAACCCTTTTGATCACGAATAACCTTTATCTATACTCTACACAAGAGATCCTTACAATGGATAATACGAGGTTTTTAGAAGAAAAATTCAAATTTTGTCTTTAGTTACGATGTTTTAATGGAGATTTGAACTAAAATCGAAATGATATCGTATATAATTTGAGGTAAAGAAATAGAACAATATGATAACGCAATAATGAAAACAGAACATCTATCGTTATAATAATACTTGTAAATATAATAACAAGTAAAGGATTTACATAGTGACCTCTACCCAACTATGATAAATGATTCCAAGATCCAAATTCATATTAACTTGGGCACGGTAGGGCCGATTCATCCCTTATCAATATAACTCGATGGATTAACTCTTTAATCGATTCTACTTTTAGAACTCTTGGTCGATAAAATTACATTAATATTTATCTTTAGCCCGGAACACATGCGACTACGGTCACGAATACTTCCGTTGAGCTCAATCCAAATTTCGAATAAATGTGTCCATGATCCAAATCCACATCAACTTGGGCACGGTAGGGCCGATTCATCCCTTATCAACATGAATTCGGTGGATAGACATTTATCACCCACTTCCCCTAAGTAACAAGGTTTGTACCCCGGTAGGGCCGAGCGCACTCCCTCATGAAATAGGTTTTCATGGTTTCTACTTTTTGGTAAGGCTAAGTCTCAATTGTTTATTTTAGCGAGAGGTCATGTCAATTTATTATCTGTCACGTTTTAAGTGAACTAAAGCGGTGAACTACGATAATTGTAATTGACACGGTCGATAAACTCGATTAAAATGCATGTTTAGTTATGGCGATTTAGCAATGCATGCAACATATAATTAAAATGCAAAGCATAAAAATAAAAATCTAGTATGGCTTTCCTAAAATAGTAAATCTAATAAACTATTACAAATTCGGAAACCAACTCCTTTGGTCCCTTGAAATTCGGTCTTGGCACGCATTTCAAGGCAATACTTTCTTTGATGGATCGCCTTCTCGAGTGGCACCGTCTTCAAGGAACTCCGGAATAATTAAATTACAAAATGAATTACATAATTTCCTATTATACATTTGTAATAAAAATAAAAATAAATCTATTAAATTACAAAACGGTGATACGAGATCACAATAATTACAACCGAATCGATATTCCCATACATTTCGGGTAATATCAATAAAACTAAGGCCATACTAAGTAAAATTACATAATTCAAAAATTACATAAAATTAAAATATGACAATCATAAATAAAATGCAACATTATAATATGTATGAACATGCTATATTTTATGCTAAATCGCCTTTAAAGAGCCAATATCGTATATTAATCGGTTTTTATGGATTTGTGTGATTTAACTTATTAAAATCACAATAATTACATAAATTCATATTTATGTACAAGTTAATTACCCTAACCATATTAGGACTCAAAAATTAGTCTCCACTAACATTTTGACAATAATTAAACTTGATTTCTTAATATTGTTCATAAATGGACCTAAAAATACAAAATTATGCTATAAACTTCAAATTAAATTATAAAAAATTCAAATAAATTCGAAATTTGAAATTTAAACTCATGAACATTCTGGAAAATTACCATGACACTCATAATTTTCAAAACTTAGGTTAAAAATTTCGAAAATTTATCGAGAAAAACAATGTTGCGGTTTATCGGTTTTAACAATTATGACCATAAAATATGAGAAAAATTATTTTCATCAACTTTTTACTTTTAGATCTGAAATATACGATAAAATGCAACATGTGACGTTTTTCCTTTAGTCATGAAGTATGTTTTAGCATTATAACTAATTATAGTCACTATTTATGTGATTTTTCATCAAAAATTCATAAATTATGGATAAAGACTTCATTATAGCCAAATATTTTACACACATCTTGTAACATTGGATGTGACAACATACTAAATGTCCATGACCATATTCAAAATATAACTCATATTAACCTATTTACCCATTTAAATACGATTTTAACTTGAAAAATCCATATTTCGAGCACAACAACTCATTTTATCATGAAAATTTACAGGTCATTAGTAGATAATATATGTGAAAACATATCCAAAAACCACTGAAAAATTCGAAGTTTAGCTAATTTTCGTCCAAAATGACATTTTTATCATAAAAATCACATTGTAATGCCAATAATAAATAAAATGAACAATAAAATCCAGAAATAAACCAAAATGTCCTAAAAATCACTTAGGACCAGAAACTTTTAACATGCAAAGTTATTTTAAGGTTTATCTTCATAAATCCAAATTAATTAGTTTTGTATGTTAATCGTATAACTCGGAAAAACTATAAACCGATTTGCATGCAAACAACCTAAGGCTCTCTGATACCGCTTGTTAGAAATCATATTTTACATATCACATATTTTAGTTTAATGTTTTAGTCATAAAAACTTAAGGATCTTATGCATGCAAACTTAATAAAAGGAGATGAGGAAAAACGATTTCTCACCATCTAATTTTCGGCCATTTTGGGCACAAGTGAAGTCTCCTACCTCACTTGTTCTTGAGCTATCCATATGTTAGGATGATCCTCCAAAGACTTCAAGTATAGAAGCCACTCCTCTTGATTGCACCCAAGATTATCCCTTATATCTACTAAATAATATGTGCTAGATATTTGTTTAGTAGTTTACCTTAAAATTGATTACTAATACTCATATATTACATTAATAATATTAGTAATGTGATTGAACAAATTTAATCATCATTTCTCTAGTTTTAGAGAAAGATGAACAAGAATAAGAGAGAGGAAAGGTTTTTGCATCTTATGAATGGAATATTGAGAAGAGTAAAAATAAGAACAAAAGCTTGTAGGTAAGTGTGTATGGTCACCGGTTTTGGGAGGGGTGGAGGACCAATATTTGGTCCTTTACTTTTCCTTTTGTTCTTATCAAAACCTTAGGCATGTAAGGCTAGGTGTATATTAGGCATTATTAGCTTTTTTTATCCCATAAAATAATTCACCCACTAACACCCATTACTCTCATTATTTCGGTCCATGTACCATAAAATGGACTACCATTTTATTTTGTCAATTTGTCATTTGTCACACAATATGTCACATGTACTATGTTACATGTTATTAATTAATTTAATGCATATTTATCACATAAATATCATTTTATAAATTAATTAAATTACATACAATAAATTGACTAGTGATACTTGATCACATAAATAAAATGGGTCATTTAATTATAATTCACAACATCTTGTAATTATAATTAACCATTCATTCTTATCTCTATTGTTTCTCAAACAATAAGTAATTTTAGTAATAAAGTATTTCAATTACTAAAATAAATCTTATTTAATCCCATTATAATAAGATATCAATATTCTCTCTCTCAAATTGAATTGTTCAATTTTAAGGAATTGATTAACTTGTATCGTCATACAATTAATCAACTTTACAGATTAGGGCATCATCCTTTAGGTGTGACCTTAAGGGATCAACTGACCACCACCGTCCCACGACAGTAACGTAAAAGTCTAGCAAGCCAATCGTTACCGATTAATGTTGATCAGTTGACTATATAATGAATCATCCCTTACGCGTTCTTAAAAATGAGATTTAAACATGTGATCATCATGATCGACAATTGTGATCGCATTATTGTCGGGGACACTCCAACATTTTTGTCTCTCAACTATTTCGGTGGAGAGGAGGAGTTATTTGGAGTATTTTTCTCTCTAAAACTTCACAAGGTTTTAGAATAATATGAATGAATAATTATCTCTTCTCAAGAGTAGTGTATATATCTAAAATAAGACAAACCCTTTGCTTGTGTAGGTGGGAAAAACCAGGTAGGGGAAGGGAGAAAGGCCAATGCATGATCCTCTATTCTTCCCAAGAAAAAGACTAGGCATGCATGGCTAGGAGACTAGGATATAATTGTGTTTTTCACTAAAAATATTTAACACAATAACACCCTAACCCATCCCCAAAATTTCGGTACACTTAGGATAAAATGGGTAGTCCATTTTATTTTGTCATTTGTCAATTTTGTTATGTGTCACATGTTACATGACATGTTACACTATAATGTATTTTTAACATATTAAAAATCAACATATTAATAAAATATGTCACATACAAAATTTAACTAGTAATTCATAATTACTTATACCAAAATGGGTCATACAATTATAAACTACAACAACTTGTATTTATAATAAATTATTCATTCTAATTTTTAATTGTTTCATAAACAATAAATTAATCTAAGTAATAAAACAATTCGATTACTTAGTACGTATCTTATTTAATCAAATTACAATGAGACATGTTAATTTTACTCACAAAATCATCCGTCAATTTTAAGCAACTTAATTAACTCGTATCGGCATACAATTAATTAAATAATCAATTAAGAGTATTTCACTATAGGTATGACCTAAGGGGATCAACTGATCACCACTGTCGCACGACAGTAATGTCAAACTCTAGTCAGCCAATCATTACCGATATGTGTGGACCAGTTGACTGTAAAATATTACATCCCACATGTATTCTTAAAATGAGATTTAAACATGTGATCATTATGATCGACAGTTGTGATCGCATTATTGTCGGAGGACACTTATTCCAACAATCTCCCACTTGTCCTCGACAAGTGTGCGTCACCAATTTTCTTGTCTTATTACTATCTCCCACTCAATGCAAGGTGTCTTTCAGGTCGTACTTGCAAGTGATCATATCGAGAGTGGTTTCCTCGATCTGGAGAATAACTGATTGACCGGAACTATCTACCATAGATACCTTCCGAGCGTGGCCACGCATTTCCAGTTCATTACTCTTCGAGTGGCCCTGAGATATTGTTATAACCTTGACAAGGGGGTGGACAATTCCTATCGCACTATTCCCTTCGACTAGCCACAACCATCATAACCCAAAATATGCCCATTTGACCCCATTTACGAAGGTCGTAGTAACATAAATCAAAGTTAATCTGAAACTGTGCCACCTTAGGCGAACAGTCTTTAGTCAAAAGAATCGACTCATTAGAATACTATAGTAGCTCTTGCCACGACCAGGCTATATAAATTTGCCAGAACTCTATAAGCGGTCATTAGGCCCGACAAAGTGTTCCTAACAGTCTGCCTATGTGATCGACTAGTCATCTCACATGACTCTATGGCACTTGAACTTGCCATCAATCGCATCACACTCTAGTCACTTCGAGACGTCACCTCATACAAGTGACTATGGGCAAATACTATGTTAATCCGGGTTCACTTTAACGTGGTTCAATATTGTCTCTACAACCCGTTTGGTTGTAACAAAGTATAAAAGGAGTTTTAGATTTAAAACTCGAACGACAAATGTGATTATCACATATGAATAGTCAATACCTGATTACTACTTCATATTTTTATAATCCATTTTCATCTTATATGTAGTTGTTCATCTCAATGCAATTGAAATGACATATGACATGACTCATCATGTTAAGCCTATGAGAAGGCTTTGGTTAGTAGGTTTTATCAACTTCTTGTACCTTACTCAACCTTACTACATACTCGTTTTCCTTTGTAATGTATACATTTGCATTACAAAACTTCCCGAGTACATACGTGTCTAGATCCAATCTAGACATAAGCTCTCTAGCCTTAGAATAGCTCCCACTGTTTTCACAGTGTGCGGGATCCATCCCTCTCGTACATCTCATGATTGCAAGTGTACTCAATTTCCGTTGTAAATATCTCTCATTGTTCTTTATTGCCTAGAACGATTCTAGCAAATCTATTTCTTAGATAACATAGCCACAATGTGTTGGGGCTGGTGTCCTCTACAGTTAGTGCAATAACATTTAAATCTCTAAAAGGATCAAAGGGTATACTTTTGTATTATTATCAGTTGGTCCACGTTTATCAATAACGGTTGGCTTGCTAGATAAGTTTGACGTTATTGTCATACTGATGGCGGTGATCAACTGGTCCCTAAAAGTCACACCTATAGGATACGTTTGAGAAATGTGACGGTATGAAAATGCAGTCATGTTGATGCCTAATATGACTAACCAGTTAGTCGGAGTTATTGACTAGTAATTAGTCAAACGCGATGTTGAGATAATTATTTAATACGGATTAAATAATAATGGCTAATATGAATTAAGCAGTTAATTCGTAAATTAAATATAAACGATTATATTTGATTAATGTATATTGAATTTATTATACAATATTGTCTTTGTCAGACATGTATTAATATTTCGACTAATCCGTGTTATTAGTCGATGTCTTAATAACCGATAACCGATGACGATTTATAATAAAACCCGTCATATACATTTTAGCGGAATTAATCGGATCACGAGTTAAATGAGGAGAAAGTGGAAAGCCCACTCCCTCCTCTTGAGACCCGCGGACCGAGGCAAACAAAAGGAGAGGCTCTCTCTCCTTTTGACCTAACTGATTCATTTGAAACAAAACTAGGGTTTTGGAAAAATTTCCTCTGAAACCTAGATCTCACATCTAGCAAAAACTCACAACAATTCTCTCGATATTGCAAGGCAATTAGAGAATACTTTCTAGCACAAGGGGCATAGTCTCAGACGGTCTTGGGTGCAACAATTAGGAGGAAATCTACGTTGATTTCTGTTCATTTTGCCGAATTGCACTAGGACCCGAGGTTGATTCTTTACCTTTATCGTTTCTCTTGTATTTTAGTTTTATGACAATAATCACATGCTAAATCTACGTTATAGTCCTAAAATTTAAGGGAATTTTACGGATATTTCCCTACAAGTGGTATCAGAGCCAGGCCACGTAATTTTTTTTCATGTTGATTTTCATAAAACGATTATGAAACGATTTTTATTGTCTCGAAAACCGTGCGGCCTCATGTGTTACACGGCTATTTTGTGTTTGTTTTCGATTTGGTTTTAGCATATTGTTATTTTATACGGAGATTATAGCAATATGTCAAGTTTTTGTCAATTGTTGATTTAGTTTTTACACGAAATTAGATCAAAATTGCAATTGTTTTTGTTTTGTCAAATGTATTCACGAGGGTTTTAATTTTCAGAACTGTTTTGGTCTCGATCGAGTGGATCTCTGCTCGATCGAGAGCTTTTCTGTCATGTTTTTGCTCGATCGAGTTCTTGCTTTACTCGATCGACCACTTTTTAAACCCTGACTGCTCGATCGAGATGCCCTCGTACTCGATCGAACAGTTATTGCTGATTAAAGTCCTCGATCGACCACCAGTTCTGTCGATCGATCACTTTCTCTTTGGCAATCCTCTCGATCGACTTGCAGTTTCAGTCGATCGCTCCCTTTTTGTTTTGGCAGCGCTGGAAATTTAATTTTTATTGTTTAAATTTTCTTTTGGCCATAAAATGTACATCATACGGATGTTGTACACTCGCTTGATAGTGAAACGGTTCACTCACGTACCATTTAGTTATTTTAAAGTGATTTAAAGTAACGGATTATCATGAATTAAAATTCAGTTGATAGAAGCGGTTTTGTCACATAATTTTAATTGTTAATTGGTGGTTTGGATAAATTTAACATAATTACGGAATTATGTCACGATTAAATTTGTTTTAGTTGATGCATTTTTATTTATCGTTTTTGTTGAATGCCTTGAATGCTTTTATTACGTATTTATTTATTTTTACAAACGGTTGTAACTTGGTGTGGCCTTAGTAGAACGTGTTACCGTAATGATGGAACACGGTCTTGGTTGTATTTTGAGATCTCGCATCTCCGTTTTGGATTTTTCACTTGTAATTACAGTTTTTATTTAGAATGTAAATAGGTTTATATTTTGTAAATTTTAAATTGTAACTTTGAGAAGACCAAAGATGGAGAATCGGATGCTCACTCCCGCTACATGGATCAAGATGGAACATCAAGACAAGCTTCTCGGGTCCAACGGTGGATTCCAAAGTTGTTTTATGTTCTTTTTATTAGGATAGGCCACACTAGGAATTTTATTTACGTATTGCATTCTTTTATTTATTTTTCGTAACGATAATATGCATCATATTCCGCCTAAAACCAAACCACCTAATTATTGCATGAAAACTGACTCATATAGAGGTCACGCGTTAGTTTTCTTTGATATACAGATATCACATGTTTTATTTAAGCCATCACCTAAATTAATTCATTCACGCAATGCTAGTTTTTCGTTCACTTAAAATGAATTAAAACTAAGTTGATGGGATCTTCCTCGTATAAACCAAAATTGAGAATAGTCTTTATAGGTCAAACTCCAATGAATCCCTTCTTCGTCGGTAGGCATAATATGACCCCTTCTACGTCGGGTAAGTTGGAACTGATTGACCTATTTTATCTCAACACCATGGTCACTCGTACGATCCTGTGATTATGGTGGACTATAGATAGGATTTACGGAAATCTATCGACCAAGAGTTCTAACGATAGAACTAGCTAAACAGTTGGCTTATCAATTTACGGAAATTGAGTCTTGGGATCACTTGCATTATTCTTGAGGGAGATCAATTATGCAAGTGCAATGAGTCTACACGATTAAAATGAATTTTAAAATAGACTTAAATCACCTCGATGATTTGCTTATTTCGTTTTTGTTTTCCTTTCTTTTTCAGTGTAGATCACGAACATTTAAACTGCTAATAACAAAATGGTTGGTCCTACTAACGACCCAATGCCAAGTGCCACATTGGACCGTGAGTCCTGGCTTCGGATCTTCATGAATCAGATGAATCAGTCTACTCGATCAAGAATGATGGATCAAACTTCGCGGATCGGGAGGTGGCATTACGGAATCTGCCGCTGACGGGAAGCTCAAATATCTAATAGAGCCCATCCCGCCAAACCCAGGTCCCACGGCTAGAGCTAACGAGATCGCCAAGTATAACGATTTCTGTATGGAAGCGGGTGCGATAAAGAACGTACTCATTTTTGCAATGGAACCCAATTTGCAGAAACGCTTCATAGCCCAAGGTGCAAACAAGATTTTCACCACGCTCACTAAGGAATTCTCGAAAGCACCGAGAATCGTGACCTATGAGCATACCACTCGCTTCTTTGATGCGAGACTCCAGAAGGGCCAACCGGTTAGCCCACACATTCTCAGCATGATTGAGAATGTCGAGAAACTGGAGACGCTTGATTGTAAAATCAGCGAGAACATCGTCATTGACCGCATGCTTCATTCACTCCACGATGGTTTTGCGCTCTTTAGAGCCAATTACTATATGAATGATTTGAAGAAAAGTCCCCATGAACTACACTCCCTACTCGTACAGATCGAGAAGGATATGAAGTTCAGTGGGAGCATGAAACAGGATGTTCTCGTTGTGTCAAACAAGGGCAAGGGTAAGGGCAAAGCTCAGGCAGACCTAGCGGTAGGTAAACCGAAGTTTAAGAAGTCGGGATCAGGTAAGAGTGGGTCTGGTGAGTCGAGCAACTCATCAGGCGTGACAAAGAGCAAGACCGATAACATGGAATGCCATCATTGCCACAAGACTGGGCATTGGAGGCGTACATGTCCTGTTTACCATGAAGACATAAAAGCAGGTCGCGTTAAACCTGTTGGTATGTCTTCTTCCTCTTCTACTTTTATTCATATGATTGAGATTAACCACGCAAGTTACGGAACTTGGGTACTAGATACTGGTTGTGGTTCTCATCTGTGTAATCATGTGCAGGGGATCCGAAACATCGAACCCCTCGTAAAGGGTGAGGTGGACCTGCGTGTCGGGAATGGAGCGCGAGTGGCTGCCGTCTCGAGGGGAACATATGTGATCCAGCTTCCTAGCGGATTTGAGTTATTTTTATATATCTGCTATTATGTACCCAGTCTTTCTAAAAACATTATTTCAGTTTCTGCACTTGACAAACTTGGTTTTTCATTTGTAATAGAGAATAATACTTGCATTTTCTCATTACACGATATGATTTATGGCAAGGCAGTCTCCATGAACGGAATTTATGTTTTAGATCAGACCACCGAAATATTTCACGTAATGAATAAAAAGTTAAAGGTTGGTGACAAAGATCAAACGTATCTATGGCACTGCCGTATGGGACACATTAATGAGAAACGCGTAAAACAGCTCATAAAGAATGGAGCTATCTCGGCCTTTGATTTTCAATCATTTGGCACGTGTGAATCATGTCTCATTGGTAAGATGACTCGTATTTCCTTCAAAGGTGTTGGAATGCGCGCTGCTGACCTATTAGGACTCATACATACGGATGTGTGTGGACCTATGTCAATCACCGCACGAGAAGGCTATAGGTATTTCATCACTTTCACGGACGATTTAAGTAGATATGGCTATGTCTACTTAATGAAGCACAAAAGTGAATCCTTTGAGAAATTCAAGGAATACCGAATCGGGTACAGAACCTCTTTGGGTAGAAAGATTAAAACACTGCGATCGGACCGTGGTGGCGAGTATCTTTCTCACGAGTTTGATCAACACCTCAAAGATCGTGGGATTGCCTTACGCTTAACTACACCGAACACCTCGGTTGAATGGTGTGTCCGAACGGAGAAATCGAACACTACTTGATATGGTTCGATCCATGATGAGTCACACCGTGTTTCCGACTCATTGTGGGGTTATGCTCTTCTCGATTGCTCTAAT
Source organism: Silene latifolia (assembly GCF_048544455.1). Classification (NCBI taxonomy): domain Eukaryota; kingdom Viridiplantae; phylum Streptophyta; class Magnoliopsida; order Caryophyllales; family Caryophyllaceae; genus Silene; species Silene latifolia. Next base: position 165,627,263 of record NC_133526.1, read on the forward strand.
ACTTAAATCAAGTCCGTCTAAAGTCATTGACAAGACTCCATATGAACTATGGAAAGGAACGGTCCCTAACTTGTCCTTTATACGGGTTTGGGGCTGCGAGGCTTATGTCAAGTGGAGACACGAGGATAAGCTCGGCCCGCGATTGGTCAAGACATACTTTATAGGTTATCCTAAAGGAACGCTTGGTCATTACTTTTATTCGCCAACCGAACAACGTGTATTTGTTGCGGCTAGTGCGACATTCTTAGAGAAGGAATTTCTCGAGAATGCAAAGAGTGATAGAACCTTCGAGCTGTCGGAGATTCCAGAACCAAATACCGAGCAACCATTGGAGGAACCAATTCCTTCAATCCCGGCTGCGGTTAATATTCCTGAGGAACCTAGGAGGTCGGAAAGAGTCTCTATTCCTCCGGACAGATACATTGGTATGGTCGAGGAACATGACATAGATGACATTCTACTCTTAACGAGTAGTGAACCCGCAACCTATAAAGGTGCCATGACTAGTTCCGACTCAAAGCTATGGCTTGAGGCCATGCAATCCGAGATGGACTCCATGTATGAGAACAACGTATGGGATCTTGTTGACTTACCTGCTAAGGTTCGTCCCCTTCAATGCAAATGGCTTTACAAGATAAAGCATTCTGTGGAAGGTCAACAAGATATCTATAAAGCACGACTAGTTGCTAAAGGTTTCACCCAAGTGCCAGGTTTGCACTACGATGAAATTTTTGCACCCGTAGTCATGCTGCGTTCCATTCGGATTATCTTAGCGATTGCCGCTTTTCATGACTATGAAATTTGGCAGATGGATATGAAAACCGCCTTCTTAAACGGTTATTTGGAGGAAGAGTTGTACATGGTACAACCCGAAGGTTTCATCGATCCTGAACATCCTCAGAAAGTGTGCAAGCTTAAGCGTTCCATTTACGGACTTAAGCAAGCATCTCGGAGTTGGAATCATCGCTTCGACCAAGTGATAAAAGAAAATGGATTTACTCGATCAGTCGAGGAACCATGTCTATATATCAAGTCGAGTGGGAGCAAGATTGTCTTCCTAATATTTTATGTTGACGACATACTCCGTATTGGGAATGACATACCTCTCTTAACTTCGGTAAAAGTATGGTTGAAAAACCATTTCCAGATGAAAGATCTGGGTGAGGCACAAAGAATTTTGGTCATCCGTATCTATCGAGATAGATCACGTCGGATGTTATCTCTCAGTCAAGAGTCTTATATAGACAAGATACTAGAGAGATTCAGCATGACTAACTCCAAAAAGGGGTTTCTTCCTATGGCTCCAGGGGTGCATTTGAGCAAGTCTCAGGCACCAGAGACACCGGAAGAGAAAGAGCGCATGACACGGATTCCTTATGCCTCGGCTATAGGATCAATCATGTATGCCATGATATGCACACGTCCAGACGTGGCATATGCATTGAGTATGACAAGTCGATTCCAACAAAGATCCAGGTGAATCACATTGGATGGCTCTCAAGAACATTCTTAAGTACCTACGGAGGACTAAAGATTGGGCATTGACTTATGGAGGCGATCAAAAGCTATGCGCAACCGATACGCAGATGCTAGCTTCCAAACGGATCGAGATGACTCGAAATCTCGGTCTGGATTCGTTTTTACTCTTAACGGCTGCGATCACCGGAAGAGTTCCAAACAAAGTGTTACAAAGAGATTGTACGATCGAGTCCGAGTACTATGCCGCATCCAAGCCGCAAAGGAAGCGATATGGATGCGTCAATTCTTACAAGGACTATTCGTAGTGCCTAGTTCGAATGACCCGATCACCATCTATTGCGACAATAGAGGTGCCATCTTCCAAGCTAAGGAGCCTAAGTCTAGCAACAAGTCTAGACATGTACAACGGAAAGCTCATCTAATCCGAGATTACGTGGAGCAAAAGGAAGTAGTGATAGAAAAGATTGCTACAGATGATAACATAGCAGATCCTCTCACTAAACCATTACGACAAGATAAGCATGAAGGGCATGTTAATTCCATGGGAATTAAACGTGTTCCTGAGTTGTAGTACTCTTTTATGAATTAGATTCATTCTCTTTTGTACTCTATACGACATCATCATTTTGATATTTATATATTTTGTTTTTCATGTGGATTTGTACGACAATTTTGAACACCACAAAGTGAACTGAACAAACATTATATTTTGGTCCTTAATTGCCCACGTGAGCTGATAACTCTGGCAATTATTTTGTGACGTTGGTTGATGGTGGGTTCAACGAGCCATAAGTCAAACGGTTGACTGACCAATCACAGAGGCGAGAATACGGATATCTCGTAGGACACAATTGTGACATCGACGTGGAGTCCTAAATGTTTTATAACATTCGGTGCCAGTTAGTGGATAGGACCTCCATGGTGATCCTAAGAGTCGATTCTTTTGACTATCGACTGTCTCTTGAGATTAAGGCAGATTTTGGGTGACTTTGGTTTCTTTCTCACGGTCATCCGTAACAGGGGGCCAAGTAGATTTTTTCTGGTCATTTCATGTTTGTGCTTAGATCGGAAAGAGTCGAGTTGAAGGAAATACTCACCTTTATCAGTGTACTCGATATTTCTCGGGGCCACTCGAGGAGTCAGACACAAATGCATGGCCATGCTCGAATACGGCTTCGTTTTATCAGTTAAGTTACTCTCTAGTCGGGGAAACCACTCTTGATACAGATCGATTATAAAATACGACCTTTGCGGATCCGGATCTGCAAATTGTTTTACATTGAGTGGGAGAAATTTTAAATGAATATGAGAATCGGTTATCGCACATACACTTGTACGGACAAGTGGGAGTTTGTTGGAGGTGGTGTCCTCCAGTTAGTGCGGATAACGTCATTGCACGTACACTTGTACGGACAAGTGGGAGTTTGTTGGGGCTGGTGTCCTCTACAGTTAGTGCAATAACATTTAAATCTCTAAAAGGATCAAAGGGTATACTTTTGTATTATTATCAGTTGGTCCACGTTTATCAATAACGGTTGGCTTGCTAGATAAGTTTGACGTTATTGTCATACTGATGGCGGTGATCAACTGGTCCCTAAAAGTCACACCTATAGGATACGTTTGAGAAATGTGACGGTATGAAAATGCAGTCATGTTGATGCCTAATATGACTAACCAGTTAGTCGGAGTTATTGACTAGTAATTAGTCAAACGCGATGTTGAGATAATTATTTAATACGGATTAAATAATAATGGCTAATATGAATTAAGCAGTTAATTCGTAAATTAAATATAAACGATTATATTTGATTAATGTATATTGAATTAATTATACAATATTGTCTTTGTCGGACATGTATTAATATTTCGACTAATCCGTGTTATTAGTCGATGTCTTAATAACCGATAACCGATGACGATTTATAATAAAACCCGTCATATACATTTTAGCGAAATTAATCGGATCACGAGTTAAATGAGGAGAAAGTGGAAAGCCCACTCCCTCCTCTTGAGACCCGCGGACCGAGGCAAACAAAAGGAGAGGCTCTCTCTCCTTTTGACCTAACTGATTCATTTGAAACAAAACTAGGGTTTTGGAAAAATTTCCTCTGAAACCTAGATCTCACATCTAGCAAAAACTCACAACAATTCTCTCGATATTGCAAGGCAATTAGAGAATACTTTCTAGCACAAGGGGCATAGTCTCAGACGATCTTGGGTGCAACAATTAGGAGGAAATCTACGTTGATTTCTGTTCATTTTGCCGAATTGAACTAGGACCCGAGGTTGATTCTTTACCTTTATCGTTTCTCTTGTATTTTAGTTTTATGACAATAATCACATGCTAAATCTACGTTATACTTCCTAAAATTTAAGGGAATTTTACGGATATTTCCCTACACAATGGTTCCTTAACCATCTTCACGTGTTTTGAATATGGTTTTGTTTGAAACCTTGCGCAATCTCAATTGTTAATTGACATTTGTGTAACACCCTTACACAAATTAGTGAATTGCATCAAAAACACTTTGCTTTACACCCTTACTTCTTCTTCAAGCACTTAAGGTTAATCCTTATGGCTTAGTTGGTAACTATTACCTAAAATCAATTTGAAACAATTCATCTTACTCAAAGTATATGAAGTGTTATACATCATTTTCTATTTAATTGATTTGGCAGCGGAAGCAAATGGAATCAATCAAATATGTTCAACTTGATTGAACTAGTCAAGAATCTTATCAACATAAGACTTCTTATTTGGCGCTACTATCATGTGGATTTATCTCCATAAAACCGGATATTCAAGATGTATTATATTACTCCAAAAGTCTTAAATCATTCTCAATGATCAATATGTCATCCACATATAAGACTAATTAAAATTTCCGTAACTCCCACTAAACTCCATGTATAAACACAACTTCTCAACTTATCGAGAAAAGTTTTATAACATGATCAAAACATTGATTCCAACTCATTGATGTCCTACTTAAGACCCTCTCTTAAGTTTCACATTATCTTAGGATTTCAAGAATCTACAAAACTCAAGATATGTATTGAATACATTCCTTCTAATTGAAGAAGTGGGTTTTAGATTCACTCGCTATATATCTCATAATGAAACACAATCCCTAAGAAGATCCAAATAGACTTAAGCATTTCAACTAGTGCAAAACCCTTTGCCACCTATCAAGCTTTGATATCTAACAATTCACTTGGAATTTATTTCGGATTTTCATGGCTCTAAGCCTTGTATTGAGTTGTGACTTAAACACTCTCATGTAAGTCATATGTTTATTACTTTCCAGAAGTAACTTCAATCAAAAAATTTCTTTGTAAGTTGCAAGCTCTTTACTTTCTAAAAGTAACACGAATTCATAATCTTCAACAAGTGATGAGTTCAACCTCCTAGGTTTCAAAGAAACAACATCATGTAGCCAAGAAAATACAGTTTCTTGCGACATACAATTTTTCAGTTTCTTGCGACATACAATTTTTGACACAATTCTTTTGTGGCTCTTGAATATTATACAATTTTTGACACAATTCTTTTGTGGCTCTTGAATATTTTCTCCCACTTTGTCTTCTAGAAATAAACTTGTATTCTAGAAAGACAGTTTCACGAGCCACAAACTCATTGTACTCGTGATTATTGAAAGGAAAAATGAGCATTTGTTTCTTGTGAAAACTTACAAGCATGGTACCCTACCATTTCACATCTCATATGAATTGTTTTAGATTTAGTGGAAAAAATTATTTAGACAATATGATAAAATCCCCAAAAGGATCAAGTAACTCAAAGTAACTTGATTAAAGTCCAAACCATATCGAATAGCGTTTGATTTCTTTATCCAACCACACATTATCCCATATTGCGTGCTAAGAGAGATTAATTTGTGATACTAAATCACATTTCATTTGGCTTATATCAAAGTCTTCACTTTGATAATCCCATCACGACTAAATCGTGATTCCTGGAACTCTTTGAACTTCTTCAAAGATTTCTCTATGTACCTTATTAAGTGAACACTATAGTATCCACTTTAATTGTTGGTAAAATAAAATGATCAACCTTTTCTGGATCAATGATTTGCATTCTCAATTTCCTTTTCAACCAAAAGGCATGAGAAATATTGCTTTGAATACAAGATACGCATATACCATAAGATTAACAATCTAATGGTTTCAAGAGTACTCGGTAACTCTTTGCGTTTATCATTCCAGAATTAAAGTTTTAATCTTGGGATACCAATTTGAGTCTTGTATCATCTACATGATATATCATTCCAGTTTGGTTTAGAATATAATCACCTTTGATAATGGGCTAGCCATACATCAAATCATGGTGTATAGGGTCACAAAAGTGAAACCTCTTTTGTATCTAAACAAAATTATATTCTTATTTAGAGTTTATGCACTTAATAGTCATAATTAAGGTATAAATATAAACCCAAAACTAGATTGAGTAAACAATGACTCTATCTCTCGACATTATTTGATGCTAGTCGTCATATTATAATCATCTTATGTATCAAATACAATGATGAAAACCACCACCGGTTTCTAATATTGACGAAGTAGTACTAGCAAAATAAATGTCAATCAAATAAACATTTAAAGAAGAAGGTCCCATTAGATGTCCCACAACTAACTTGCTTATTCTTCAATAATTTGGGGTAGTTTCCTTTCTAGCGTCCAACATTTAAGAAAATGGAAACTTTATCGGTCGGGATTGATAGGTTTAGTATCGTTATTCTCAATAACTTTACTTTTAACATTACCTTTTATCAATTCCATTCTAATTTTACTTCTTTGAACCTCATCCTTTTCTTAACGGTTTAAGAGAATGCTCCCACTCATTTCAATGAGTCTTTGCTTAGAGAAGCAAAGTTGAATCTCATGAAGACTACTCTTCAATTCAATCGTTTAGTCTTAAAACTTTTATTGAAGTGGTTGCTTTATTTTGGTCAATTACGACTTCTAACAAATCTAATTACCAAATGATTTAACGTACTTAACTCAATTAAGCACATGAGAAACAATTCATTGTAAGTAGATATGTTAGTCAAAAATCAAAAACCCTTTTGATCACGAATAACTTTCATCTATACTCTTCATAAGAGATCCTTCTAATGGATAACACGAGGTTTTTTAGAAGAAAATTCATATTTGTCTTTAGTTACGATGTTTTAACGGAGATTTGAATCGAAATGATATCGAATATAAATTGTGGTGAAGAAATAGAACGATGCGACAACGGAATGATGAAAACTAACATTTATCGTCATAATAAAACTTGTAAATAATTTAACAAGTTATGAGCATTTATATAGTGACCTCTACCCAACTATTATAAATGATTCCAAGATCCAAATTCATATTAACTTGGGCACGGTGTAGCCGATTCATCCCTTATCAATATAACTCGGTGGATTAACTCTTTAATCGATTCTAATTTTAGAACTCTTGGTCGATAAAATTACATTAATATTTATCTTTAGCCCAAAACACATCCGGCTATCGTCGAGAATACTTTTGTTGAGTTCAACCCAAATTTCGAATAAATGTGTCCATGATCCAAATTCACATTAACTTGGGCACAGTGTAGCCGATTCATCCCTTCTCAACATGAATTCGGTGGATAGACATTTATCACCCACTTCCCCTACGTAACAAGGTTTGTACCCCGGTGTGGCCGAGCGCACTCCCTCACGAAATAGGTTTTCATGGTTTCTACTTTTTGGTAAGGCTAAGTCTCAATTGTTTGTTTTAGCGAGAGGTCATGTCAACTTATTATCTATCACGTTTTAAGTGAACTAAAGCGGTGAACTACGATAATTGTAATTGACACGGTCGATAAACTCGATTTAAAATGCATGTTTTAGTTATGGCGATTTAGCGATGCATGCAACATATAAATAAAATGCAAAGCATAAAAATAAAATCCTAGTATGGCCTTCCTAAAATAGTAAATCTAATAAACTATTACAAATTCGGAAACCAACTCCTTTGGTCCCTTGAACTTCGGTCTTGGCACGCACTTCAAGGCAACACATTCTTTGATGGATCGCCTTCTCGAATGGCACCGTCTTCAAGAACTCCGGAATAATTAAATTACAAAATGAATTACATAATTTCCTATTATACATTTGTAATTAAAAATAAATCTATTAAATTACAAAACGGTGATACGAGATCACAATAATTACAACCGAATCGATATTCCCATACATTTCGGGTAATACCAATTAAAACTAAGGCCATACTAAGTAAAATTACATAATTCAAAAATTACATAAAATTAAAATATGACAATCATAAATAAAATGCAGCATTATAATATGTATGAACATGCTAGATTTTATGCTAAATCGCCTTTTAAGAGCCAATATCGTATATTTATCGGTTTCATTGGATTTGCGTGATTATAACTTTTTAAAATCACAATAATTACATTAATTCATATTTATGTACAAGTTAATTACCCTAACCATCTTAGGACTCAAAAATTAGTCTCCACTAACATTTTGACAATAATTAAACTTGATATCTTAATATTGTTCATAAATGGACCCAAAAATACACGATTATGCTATAAACTTCAAATTAAATTATAAAAATTTCAAATAATTTTGAAATTTGAAATTTAAACTTATGAACATTCTGGAAAAATACCATGACACTCATAATGTTCAAAACTTAGGTTAAAAATTTCGAAAATTTATCGAGAAAAACAATGTTGCGGTTTATCGGTTTTAACAATAATGACCATAAAAATTATTTTCATCAACTTTTCACTTTTAGATCTGAAATATATGATAAAATGCAACATGTGACATTTTTCCTTTAGTCATGAAGTATGTTTTAGCATTATTACTAATTATAGTCACTATTTATGTGATTTTTCATCAAAACTTCATAAATCATGCAAAAAAACTTCATTATAGCCAAATATTTTACACACATCTTGTAAAATTGCATGTGACAACATACTAAATTTCCATGACCAGATTCGAAATATAACTCATATTAACCTATTTACCCATTTAAATACGATTTTAATTTATAAAATTCATATTTCGAGCAAAACAACTTATTTTAACATGAAACTTTACAGGCCATCAGTAGATAATATATGTGAAAACATAACCAAAAACCACTGAAAAATTCGAAGTTTAGCTATTTTTCATCCAAAAATGACATTTTTATCATAAAAATCACATTTTAATGCCAATAATATATAAAATGAACAATAAAATTCATAAATAAACCAAAATGTCCTAAAAATCACTTTGGACCAGAAACTTTTAACATGCAAAGTTATTTTTAGGTTTATCTTCAAAAATCCAAATTAATTAGTTTTGTATGTTAATCTTATAACTCGGAAAAACCATAAACCGATTTGCATGCAAACAACCTAAGGCTCATGATACCGCTTGTCATTTATCATTAATCTCATTAGTAAACATATTCATATATGTATTAATTTAATTATTTATAAAATAAATACAAGATCTTATGCATGCAAACTTAATAAAAAGGAGATGAAAAATCGATTTCTCACCATCTTATTTTCGGCCATTTTGAGCACCAATAAGATCTCCTTCTTGTTAGTTCTTGAGCTTTCCAACAATGGATGAACAAGGTTCAAATTAGAACCTCTCCCAAAAGCATATACCCAAGGAATACCCTTAATAACCAATATTATTATGAACTAGTAATAATATTAGTCATACTTAAAAATGACACAAAAATATATTTTTGTCTCTCTACTATTTCGGTAGAGAGGAGGAGTTATTTGGAATATTTTTCTCTCTAAAACTTCACAAGGTTTTAGAATAATATGAATGAATAATTATCTCTTCTCAAGAGTAGTGTATATATCAAAAATAAGACAAACCCTTTGCTTGTGTAGGTGGGAAAAACCGGGTAGGGAAAGGGAGAAAGTCCAATGCATGATCCTCTATTCTTCCCAAGAAAAAGACTAGGCATGCATGGCTAGGAGACTAGGATATAATTGTGTTTTCCACTAAAAATATTTAACACAATAACACCCTAACCCATCCCCAGAATTTCGGTATACTTAGGATAAAATGGGTAGTTCATTTTATTTTGTCATTTGTCAATTTTGTTATGTGTCACATGTTACATGACATGTTACACTATAATGTATTTTTAACATATTAAAAATTAACATATTAATAAAATATGTCACATACAAAATTTAACTAGTAATTCATATTACTTGTACCAAAATGGGTCATACAATTATAAACTACAACAACTTGTATTTATAATAAATTATTCATTCTAATTTTTAATTGTTTCATAAACAATAAATTAATCTAAGTAATAAAACAATTCGATTACTTAGTACGTATCTTATTTAATCAAATTACAATGAGACACATTAATTTTACTCACAAAATCATCCGTCAATTTTAAGCAATTTAATTAACTCGTATCGGCATACGATTAATTAAATAATCAATTAAGAGTATTTCCCTATAGGTATGACCTAAGGGGATCAACTGATCACCACCGTCGCACGACAGTAATGTCAAACTCTAGTCAGCCAATCATTACCGATATGTGTGGACCAGTTGACTGTAAATATTACATCCCACATGTATTTTTAAAATGAGATTTAAACATGTGATCATTATGATCGACGGTTGTGATCGCATTATTGTCGGAGGACACTTATTCCAACACTTTCTACAAGGTGGTTACCAAAATTCTTGCAAACAGATTGAAGACCACTCTGGACTCTGTAATAGGCCCTGAACAAGTTGCTTTTGTGGCTGATAGGGATATCTTTGATAATACTATGGTTGCTCATGAGCTGGTTTCTAAGTATGGCAGAGCTTATCTCACTCCAAGATGTCTCCTTAAAGTGGATATCAGGAAGGCAGTTGACTTTGTTAACTGGGATTTTTTGAGAAACTGTATGTTGAATCTGAAATATCCTCCTCTTTTTGTGGACTGGATTATGGCCTGCGTCTCTTCTCCCTACTATTCCCTTCATATCAATGGTGGATTGGAAGGTTTTTTTCCTGGTAAACGTGGACTTAGGCAGGGGGATCCCTTTTTCCCCTATCTCTTTGTCCTTTGTATGGAGGTGCTATCAAGGATTCTTAGGAAGCTCCCTAAATTTGATAATTTTTCCTATCATCCTAAATGTGTCCAACTCAATCTTACACATCTTATTTTTGCAGATGATTTATTAGTTTTTACTAGAGGGGACTTGCCCTCTGTTGCTGCTGTTGCTTCTTGTCTGGAGACTTTTAATAGGCTTTCTGAGTTGCAGCCTAATCCTTCCAAGACTTGTCTTTATTTTGGGGGGGTTGCCCCTGCTCTTAAAGCTGATATTCTTGCTGCTATAGATTTTAGTGCTAGTGACTTCCCTTTTAGGTACCTGGGACTGCCTTTGTTTAATGCCAGAATTACAAAGGATATGTACCAGCCCCTCTTGGATAAAATTAAGGATAAAATCATGCACTGGGCTAATAAGACTCTGAGCTATGCAGGTAAAACTGAGCTGATAAACTCAGTTATCTTTGGTCTTAACAATTTTTGGGGGGCTAGTGTGCTCCTACCTAAAGGAATTGCTAAGAAAATTAGGAAGCTTTGTAAAGATTTCCTTTGGGGGATAGAGGAGGGTAGTAGGAGGCATGTCTTCATGAGTTGGCAGCTTTTATGCACTCCCAAGGTGGAAGGGGGTATGGGTATTAAGGAGGTCCTCTGTTGGAACTCGGCTCAGATGACAAAGTGGGTTTGGAAACTTCTGTTCAAACCTGGTTGTTTATGGTCTCGTTGGGTTACTCAGTATATCCTCAAGGGGGGGGAATATTTGGCAAGCTCAGTCTAGTATCTCTCATTCTTGGTATTGGAACAATGTGATAAAAATGAAGGATTTGTTGTTGGAGCTTTCTGGTGGACCTGAGCAGGCTCTTACTTTATCAGACCACGCAGCAGTGTTGTTCCCTGGGCTTCCTTGGTGTATGATAAAGGCTGTCATCCAAAGCACTCTTTCATTAGGATGTTAGCTCTGCATGATAAACTCCCTTCTATTGACAAGCTCATCTCACGAGGGATTATGTTGGTTAATAGATGTTCCCTATATCTAAGACAATGTGAGAACATTACTCATTTGTTCTTTAACTGTGAGTTTTCAGCACAGGCTTGGGGTATTGTTGCTGCCAGGCTGCACCTTCACGGAGGCACATTTGATCTGCATGATACCGTCTATGCTCTTCTTATGGCCAGGAGGAATAGTTTGCACAATGCTGGTTTTTTGGCTACCATTTACTATATTTGGAAGGAACGAAACACTCGTATTTTTCAAGGGATTGCATCCTCTCCGGAGGATCTTAGCTCTAAAATTATTTGTATGGTTACTAGGCGTTTAGGTTTGTAATTTGGTCTGTTGGTTTTCTCTTGTGGTTTTTTTTTCTCTCATCTTAGGGGGCCACTTTGGTCTCCTTTGTAGGAAAGAGTGGCATGGGTCTTGTACTTTCATTCTTATTTTGTGAAATAAAAAGATCCAAAGCTTTTCTGCAAAGAAAAATAAAAAAATAAAAAAATAAAATAATAATAATAATAATAATAATAATAATAAAACACCAAAAATATAACACTTAATCTGACAATAATAATAATAATAATAATAATAATAATAATAATAATAATAACAATAATAATAATAATAATAATAATAATAATAATAATAATAATAATAATAAAAGAACAAAAAACGATATGTTAAAAAAAGAACAAAAAACGACAATATAACTACAAAACAACAACGACACAACCTTTATTTGAAAAAAAAATGAAATTAACAACACCATAGACCATTAAATGGCTCTTAACATCATCATCAACAACCTTCAACGCCAAATACTTCCTTCTTTTTCTCAACTCTTGTATTTCCAACCATGGGAATAAACAATCAAATACGAAATATGAAACACAAAAAAAAAAAAAAAAAAAAAACCGAAAAAATTAGAACACCACCACACACAATCAGCCAACAATATATATATATATATAGGAATGGGATCATGTGAGGATACACTATCTTTTTGAGGATTGAGGATTTCGTTACAATATCACAGGTTGTTCAATACAATATCACAGGTTGTTCGAAACAATATCACACGAAAAAAATAACTGCGCAAAAAAAAAAAAAAAAAAAAAAAAAAATTTCTTTTTATAAAAAATTTTTTTTTTTTTGGACAAGTCTGATTTTTTTCGTGATATTCAATACAATATCACAGGTTGTTCGAAACAATATCACACAAAAAAAATTGCTGCGCAAAAAAAAAAAAAAAAAAAAAAAAATTTTATATAAATTTTTTTTTTGGACAAGTCTGATTTTTTTCGTGATATTCAATACAATATCACAGGTTGTTCGAAACAATATCACACGAAAAAAATAGTCACAAAAAAAAAAAAAAAAAAAAAAAAAAATTTATAAAATTTTTTTTTTTTGGACAAGTCTGATTTTTTTCGTGATATTGTATTGAAGAACCCGTGATATTGTATTGCAATCCTCAATCCTCAAATATTTAGCCGTCCTCACCGGATCCCGCCTCTATATATATATATATATATATATATATATATATATATATATATATATATATATATATATATATATATATATATATATATATATATATAAGAAAAAAACTCAAAAATATTAGATTGAGTCCCTAAACCAGATCTGGTGGTTTATGGGTCCACCACTATCCTCTAATTTTTTTTATAAAAAGAAAAGATCTAAAACTTAAAAAAAAAAATATCGTCTTATGAAACCAGATCTGGTGGTTTCTGAGTTTTTGTTTTAAAAAGAAATGATTATGGTAATTGCAGTGGTGTGTGGTAACGTGCGGTGGTGATGGCAGTGGTGCGTGGTAATGTGTCGGGTTGTGGGAGTGGAAGAAGGAGGATGTTGTGGTGGTGGTGGAGGGCGGCAGCAATACCATCGACAACAACCAGATCTGGGTGGTGGGATGGTGGAGAGGAGGGAGTGGTGGTGTTTGTTGGTGAGTGAGGGAGGGATTTCGGGTGTGTGGTTGGTGAGAGGGTGGCAGGTGGGAAAGGTGGTAGACGAAGTCGTGGTGGTGGAGGGGTGGTGGTGATGGCGCAGTATTGGAGGAAAATAAAGGAGGGTGGTCGGGTGGAGGTGGTGTCGAGTGGCAGTGAAATGGAGGGTGGTCGGGTGATGGAAGGGAGGGAGGGTGGATTTATTGGGATTTTTTTTTGGGTGATATATTTGTGTTTTTTTTTGGAGAATTTTTTAGGGATTTTAGAGAGAAGGGAGAAAATGAAATTGTGTGGGATGAGAGAGAAATGGATGAGTGGAAACTATATATTAGATTAGTGGTTAATTAGGTTGAATTAGTAATTAATGGTTGATTATGAGAAAGATGGTTAAAACACCTTACTAATCGAGCTCGGGTGCTGAATTTTGGCAAGGATGTCGTACGCCCGCTTGATTTTGAAGATGATTTGGAAACTATTGATAAAGAGGAGGAACTGATTGATGAGGCAGCTGATACAAGTGACTGGCAGACGGTGGGCAGTTCAGAGGTAAACCTTCTTAAAATCACTCTTGAGGATGTTAAGGAAGAAATATACTACTGGACGCCGTCGGTGTATGGTTACGTTGTCGGGGCCAAACCACCTTGGAATGTTATTTCTGGGTATTTACGTAGGGTGTGGACAGGTGTTAACCTTGATAAACTCTCTTTTATGCCCAATGGAATTTTCATTGCTAGGTTTAAGTCAATCAAGGACCAACAGCAAGTTTTGAATGAAGGGCACTTGATGTTTGATAACAAACCTGTTATCATCAGAGAGTGGACACCTTCTGCAGAACTTGTTAAACAGGAACTGAAGTCTCTCCCAATTTGGGTGAAATTGTATGATCTGGACCTGAAATTCTGGGGGACTGGATGTCTCAAGAAAATTGGGGGTCTGATTGGTAAGGTACTCAAGACGGATGAGGCTACTGAGAAAAGGAATTTTTTGGGGTATGCTCGTCTGTTGATTGAGGTGCAAATGAATCACAAGTTCCCTGAGAGCATTCGGTTTGAGGATGAGACTGGATTAGAAAAGAAAATTAAGGTGATGTATGACTGGCTGCCTGTAACATGTACTAGATGCAAGGGAATTGGGCATAAGGTTAATGATTGCAGGAACACAGCCAAGGATGCACCTAAAGTGTGGAGGAAGAAAGCAACACCTGTGGTTCTGTGTACGCCTGTGACAGGGGGACAAAGGGAGATTCCAATTCCTCCGTCTCCTTCCAAGGTTGTGAGCAGAATTAATAGGCACGAGGCACCTGTTGAAGCTGCCAAATCACAGGGAGGTTGCACTGAGGCAGAGAGACTAGTGGATCAAAGGGCTAAAGGCAAGGGGAAGGTCATTGAGTTGAATGTCACTCCAGCTGAGATGACTACTCAATCTCTAAGTCAACCTGTTCAGAATGTTGGTCAAAAAGAAGTGGTGCAAGGCAGTGGACCTAGTGCTCAATGTGATAATGGATAGTATTGGGTATTGGAACGTTAGAGGTATGAATAAGTTGAATAAACATTTAGAGATTAGAAGATTTATTCAGTTGAATAATATTAGTTTGTTTGGCATTTTGGAAACTAGGATTAAAAATAAAAATTGGGGAAATGTAAGGAGGAATAATTGGAATAATTGGGCCATCTGTACTAACAATTCTTGCTACTCTGGAGGTAGGATTTGGGTTGTATGGAATCCGTCTGTGTATCAGTTGGATGTTAAGGATATGAGTGAGCAAGCTATCCATTTGAAAGTCACTACTAGAGGGAATCTGAAACAATTCTGGGTTACCTTTGTGTATGGCTTCAATAAAATAACTGAGAGGAGAAACTTGTGTAGAGATCTTAGAACTTTTAGCTCTATGGTGGATGATGCTTGGATTATTGGAGGTGACTTCAATAATGTCCTCTATTCTAATGAGCGGCTTGGTTTTGAAATCACTCTAGCTGAGGTTAAACCTTTCCTGGATTGCACTCATGACTGTAAGATCACTGATTTGAAAGCTGTGGAATCTTTTTTTACATGGAATAATAAGCAAGAGGTGGCCACTAGAATTTACAGCAGGATTGATAGGACTTTGATAAATGATGAGTGGTTAGAAGCTTTCCCTGATGCATATGCACACTTTATGACTGAGGGGACATTTGATCATTGTCCTTGTGTGATACATCTAGATGGAACACCTAGGAGAAAGATTGTTGCCTTTAAATATTATAATATGTGGGCTCTAGCTCCAAATTTTCAGGAGATTGTTGAGAAGTGTTGGAGTTCACCAGTGATGGGGACCCTTATGGTTAGAGTGACAACCAAATTAAAAAGATTGAAAGGTGATCTGAAAGTGTTGAACAAGGAGTTTTTTAATGATGTGGAGAATAATTCTAGTATGCTTTTGATTGCTTTAAATGATATACAGAAGAAGCTTAGGGAGTCACCCCTTGATCCTGATCTTATTGCTGCTGAGATAGCTATTCAGAAGGATTACATCCTAATGGATAAAGCTAGGCAAACATTCCTAGCACAGAAGGCAAAGGTGCAATGGGATAATGAGGGTGATGATAACACTTCTTACTTCCATTCTGCTATAAAAAAAAGGAGTTTGAATAGGGTGATCCAAATCAATGGCCAGGATGGACATATTTGTAACACCAGAGAAGAAATCAATTATGCTTTTGAAACTTATTTTAAGAGTATCTTGGGTGCTCAGTCTAATGTTACACCTGTCCATCTACATACTGTTAAGAAAGGGAAAATCCTAAATGAGGAGCATCACTCTATTCTGTCTAGGCCAGTAACTGGGGAGGAGGTGAAACAGGCTATTTTTTCCATTCCAGGTACTAAGGCACCTGGGCCTAATGGATATAATAGTCAGTTCTATAAAGATGCTTGGCCTTACATTGGGGATGAGATTACTGTTGCTGCCCTTGACTTCTTCAATAGTGGTAAAATGCTCAAACAGATCAACAATACTATGGTGTCTCTTATCCCAAAAGTGGAGCTGCCTACTTCTGTCACTCAATTTCGTCCCATCTCCTGTTGCAATGTCATTTACAAAGCCATATCTAAAATTCTTTGCACCAGATTGGGGGATGTCTTACCTGAGGTGATTAGTCAAAATCAGAGTGCTTTCATAAGGGGCAGAGATATTGTTGAAAACATCCTTATTTGTCAAGATTTAACAAAATTGTATAATAGAACATCTTGCTCTCCTAGGGCTATCATGAAGTTGGACCTCCAAAAAGCTTATGATTCCCTGGAATGGAGCTTCTTTGAGGAGATGTTAAAAGCTCTTAATTTCCCTAGCACTTTTATCAAGCTGATTATGGAGTGTGTTACTACATCTCACTACTCTCTATCTCTTAATGGAGAGGTGTTTGGCTTTTTCAAGGGACAGAGAGGATTAAGACAAGGGGATCCCTTGTCTCCCTTACTCTTTACTGTGGGCATGGAGTATCGTACTAGGGTATTGAATGTAGTACAGGAGTATGAGGAGTTCAAGTACCACCCTCTTTGCAGAAACATCAAATTGACTGAAAATGAATGCAAGTAAGTCAAACATTTATGAGAATGGGTTAATACAGGGTTTGCTGCAGGAGATTGCTGATTTATCAGGATTGAAGGTTGGCTCTTTACCCTTTAAATACCCGGGGATCCCTATTGCTCCCAGAAAACTCTCTGTTTTGGAATGTAATATTCTGGTAGAGAAGGTGGTGGATAGGATAAGGGCTTTAGGTGCTAGAAAACTTTCCTAAGCAGGCAGACTAGTACTTATTAAATCTGTCCTTGGCTCACTCCATACCTATTGGGCCAGAATCTTTATTCTCCCATCTAGTGTGTTGAAAAAAATTGAAAGTAGTTTTCGGAATTTCCTTTGGCAAGGGGATATTCATGCTCAGTCCCCTGCTCTGGTCTCCTGGGACAGTTTCTGTCACTCCAAAAAGCAAGGTGGATTGGGGCTTACAGATATTATCCTTTGGAATAGAGCTGCAATGGGAAAGTATATTTGGTGGATAATGCAGAAAAAGGACCATCTTTGGGTCAAGTGGGTGCATAGT
Organism: Silene latifolia; assembly: GCF_048544455.1. NCBI lineage: Eukaryota > Viridiplantae > Streptophyta > Magnoliopsida > Caryophyllales > Caryophyllaceae > Silene > Silene latifolia. The sequence goes on from NC_133526.1 coordinate 165,644,875, forward strand.
ATATATATCAAACACTCTGATTGGGCTTCTTATGAACCAAACTCTGGTGCCAGCTGGTCCGGGAGAAGTATTTGCAGATGTAAAGATCTGTTTATAACTGGTTATTCTGGGATTTGGTGGCAGGATGAGGATGGGTGTTACACTGTTGCAAAAGGGTATAAATGGCTCAGAGGGGATCTACCTGAAGTCTCATGGCATTCATGGATTTGGAATCGTATCAATCTCCCAAAGCACAGGTTTATAGCTTGGTTGGCCATAAGACAAAGATTGTTAACAAAAGATAGGCTTTGTATGATGATGGGTTATACTGAGAAATGGTGTGATCTTTGTGGGACTGAAAAGGAGAATCATGCTCATTTGTTTTTTCAGTGCCCCTACAGTCTCAGGTGTATCCAGTTATTCTCAGCTTGGTGTGAGGTTCAATTACCTACAGCAGACTTGGAGGATTGGTGGAGTAATCAGATTTTTCGTTCTCAGGAGGCGAGGGACATTGTAGCTGCTATCCTAGTTGCTGCAATATATCAACTCTGGTGGATGCGAAACCATTGCAAGCTAGAAAAGAAAATTATTAGGCCTGAGTATGTGTTAAAAAGAGTTCAAGATGTGGTTAGAAATCGTTGTATTAGTCAGTGTAGGGATCATATCTCTATATCTAGGCTTAGAGCATGAGTATGGATGTTTTGTTGGATATTAGCTTGTCTGTAAGCTTATCTAACACAAAATTGTAAGAAACGATGTAATTTTGCCCGTTGATGATATAATACTTCCTTACATTTTACCAAAAAAAAAAAATGACCATGAATGTAAATGTAACCTTAACCCTCCATCTTCCTCATCCAATGGCTTGGATGAGGACTTATGGACTCAATGAATTAAGGTGGACTCATTAGATCTCATTTATATATATATATATATATATATATATATATATATATATATATATATATATATATATATATATATATATATATATAGATTCGGGATCCTATGAGAACCACCAAGATAATGAGAACTGTGAGAACCTCTCCTAACCTTAGATCATTTACAATTGAAGGGTTGAGATTAAACTTATTTTCCAACCCGTCTCCCTCAATTCTCTATCATTATACGTTTTATTACTCTTGCTCTCTCTCTCTCTCCTCCTTCATCGCACTCCTTCTGCGATTACTCATATTCGTTGTGATTTCGAGCACCATTACTCTGATTTCAACCAAATTAGTCCATACATCTGACGTCAATTGCTTCCTTCTTCGTCCTCGCTGATTTTCATCATCAATTTTTTTGATTTCGAGCAGATTACAATTTAGGTAATTCCTCAATTCCCCCAATTTCTTTCTTATTCATCAGTTTTTATGATTTTAGTGATTCAAATTAGTTTATTAGGGTTGTATTTATGTCCTGTGACATGGAATCCATGCAAAACGAACAACTTTTCTCAGATGCTTTTGATGGTTGCGGGAAAGAACTATTCGAGAAAACATCGGTAGAAACTCCTTTTTCTGATGTCATGAAGTTTCCACTTATGATGACAACTGAAGCTCAGATTGATGAGAATAAAATGCTTCCTGATTTACCCTTTATGAAAAGTGATAGCTCGGAGTCTTTGAGCTCGATGGAATGGGTAAGTGGAGCTAATGTGAGACCAGATTTCTTAGATTTTCCTGAAATGGATGCTGCATATGGGATGAGAAGAGCATTCAGTGAAGGAGACATAAAGGTTAGATATACTCCGTAGAAGTGTTGCAATGCTAAAAAAAATTACTCCGTATTTATTTCCCTGCTATCTTGCCAAGAAATATTTAATATTAGACTATTCCGTTAATTTCTCGTTTGATTGCTTGAGGCAACTTGGTTTAGTCTAAGGAAAATTATGTGAAAACTCGCAATTAGTATATCTGGTTAATCATATTGCATATTTACTGGCTTTGGTGGATGCTGAGAAACTGACAACTTTTTAGACCTTTCTGTCCATTTTTTAACAGGAGACGGGGCTATGTCATTGATTATGAGTTTTTATGACAGACTCTCGCTAATGCTAAACATGTTAATAATAATAATGGAGTATATCCTGCTAGATAGAATGCACATTGTTTTGACAGTGTTTGCTCTTACCGCAAATTTTTCAAAACCGGTTTCTTTTAACTTCTTACAAATAGAGCCTCTGCAGGTTACAGCCGAGTAAGGGAGACAGCAGGGCAATTCATGTGAAACACTTCAAGAACATTCCCATGGCTGATATGGAAATAGTTCTTGTGTGTTTATCTCTTCCTCTCTAATTTCCATCATTGTTGGCCATTTCTTGCTCATTTCGTCTTTGTTAAGTTTAATCGTCCCTTCTGGGGCCACACACGTAGCTGACAAAACACTGAAGGATATGGGTATGGAATCAGTTTAGAGACTAAATTGTCTTTCTCGTCAGCCGACTGATGAGGATTAACCTTTTTCGTGTAGCCTGAAAAGAAAAATCTTGGACTGACCTCACTAAACTGGGTTAAGTTTTTAGCTTCAGTTGCCATTGGACTGGTAAGCCTCATTTTAGTCCTATAAATTACCGTTGTTGTGTCTTTAATCCTGCTCATATGAATACATTCTGCTTTTGTTACAGTTGACTGTCATTTGATCCTCGTCAGCTGACTGATGAGGATCAAATGACAGAATACTTTTTCACCTGGAAAACTAAGTTATATGTGCATGAAATAAGGTACTATGTGCATGAAATAAGGTTCTATGTGCATTAAAAAGTTTTTCAGTAGCGTCAGTTGTTTATATTGTGATACTAATTACTGTTGGTAAAGGACGTTAATTTTATATGTGCATGAAATAAGGTTCTATGTGCATGAAATAAGGTTCTATGTGCATTAAAAAGTTTTTCAGTAGCGTCAGTTGTTTACATTGTGATACTATTGGTAAAGGACGTTAATTTTATATGTGTATGAAATAAGGTTCTATGTGCATGAAATAAGGTTCTCTGTGTATTAAAAAGTTCTTCAGTTGCATCATTTGGTTATATTATGATACTAATTACTGTTTATCAAGGACGCTAATTTTATATGAGCTTGAAATAAGATTATATGTGCATGATATACGGTCCTATGTGCATGAAATAAGGTTCTATGTGCATGAAAAAAAGTTCTATGTGCATGAAAAAAAGTTCTATGTACATGAAATAAGGGAAATGATTGTGGAGGAGATTTAATGTATTTACCGTTCTTTTTACTTAACTATAAGGCATTTTTGTTTATCTATTACTTATCTTGCTAATATGTCAGAAACATTTCAGTATACTTATGTCAGTTATTTAGGAGGCCATAATCATATGATATGCTCGTTATTTAATACTCGTATTTGTTTAGCGTATTTTAAAGGCTATTAGCTCAATGGTAGAGCAATGTGCAAATTTTGCACAAAGGTATGGGTTCGAGTCCCATATAGCCTATTAGATGCATGAAAAAGCAACCTATGTGCATTAAACAACCCTGTACATGCATGAAAAAGTGTCCAATTTCCTCATCTTTTTTTGTCTTTAGATCCTTGATAAGAAGTGGAAATTGGATTACCAATTACATTATTTCATTATTAGAATAAAAGAAAGATTTGGTATTTCATAGCCAATATGGGAGTCGAACCCACATCTTGTGCATTGCACAATGCTCTTCCATTTGAGCTAATTGACTTTCAAAATAAGTAAAACGTAAACATTCATAATGTAGAGAACAGGCGATACTGATATGGTACTAACACCCCTGGTATATGTCGTCCATTTCAGCCAGTTATACAACAAATAGCAAATTATTTATCAAAATTCAGCAATAATTCTCAACCATAATCAGAAGTCTATAAACTAATGAGGATAAGGCAGAGTACTGTTTTAAGTCTCAGGCTGAAAGTGCAGGCAAAGGTTGAAGAAAACCATAATCAGAAGGCGGCTGAACCAGTTATAGGTTAGCTGAACCAGTCGTTCCTGACTCCCTGCCTCTATCACTCACTCGCATGCCAAGCTCCTTTCGTTGCAAAATATATAACAGGATGCAGGAGATGGAAAAGAGCCATATTTTAGCCGGAAAACATATAGTTCATACACAAGATGATTCCAGTAATCAAGATGTCCTAAAGAACATGTCAGAAGCTCAAGGTTTTCAAGGGGGGGATGCACTGCTGCTCGTGCTTCGGCTATTGCTCCTGCTTCGTCCTTTAAAAGTCCTGCAACATATCTGAATTCATCAGTTTTATTGGAAAATTGCAATACTGGAAAACTGAAAAGCAATCTGTACATATAATGTAAACATCTCACAAAATGTCCTTTAATTCGTAACCTTGAAAGTTGCTACTACAATTACCTCTATTGTCTATAAACATCAGTATATAGTAGGAATCGATACATAAACCTTCAAAAACAGGGCACAAGGTAACCCTTGATTAAAATTTCAGTGAAAATTTGACATTATGGAGAAGACCATCAAACAAGCAATAAAACTACTTAAGCTAAACAAAGGATCAGACTACTTAACGTAGGTGGCAGTTCTAACAACAGCCACTGTCGCAGTAACTCATAAGATGCCAATCAATCCCATGGGCTAGCTAATGTATCATAAAAGAATACTGAAGCAAAGCAAGGAGGGGGACATACACACCTCGCCATAGAGCATGTCTCTGTTTTTCTTAAGCAACTCCAACACCTACACATAAACAATGTTCGACATCCTAATAAACAATCCAACTTGAACAACAACAAACAGTGATAATAAGAAAAGTTGAAATCGAAAGTAGAGAAATGAAGAATTACACATTGAATTTGGGAAATATACTCAAGATCCTCAGGAGTGGGGTCTACATCATCTTCACCTCGTATTTGTTGGTGGTGGGACTGGAGCTATGCCTGGTAGTCACTGCTGAGTTGTCTACCACTTCAGCATAACCGCAGTAAGCATATTGAATTTCGTCAGCCATTTCCTGCAATTGAATAATAGTAGTACATTGTAAATGAATGAGTAACTCATATGCATCATTATTCAACAAGCTTAACCCAAATCCTAAGTTCTGTCGAAAGCACACTGCAAGGGCACACTTATAGCAATTACGGCACAACAACCAAGTAGATGTAAAAATTAGAACATGAAAACAGAACGAAGCGAGCGAATGACATATGACAGACACAGACACACAGGTACTAAAGTACTAAACTTTTACAATCCCATTCACACCGTCAAATGGGGCATCATGCCATTTGACTTTGTCATTCGTCGAATGAAATCATTAGACAACTGACAAAGCCAGATGGTATTGAGACAGAAAAACAAGTTCTTCCCGTCTCAGATAATGACACAGATTTGAAACTAGCACACATGACACAACGAGGGAAAGAATGACACAGATTTGAAACAAGTTCTTCTAATTCGTGAAACCCTAATTTGACAAATATAATTCATTTTTACGATGTTAAACAAATAATCAAACCCTAAATTAATCTAATTTGATCAACGAATCAAAAAAATAAAAAGACATAAAGATAGACACCCTAAGTTCACAAAAATTAATCATCAATATCGAAATTTTACCTCGTTGAAGCATCAGGATCCATTGATCGTCAGGTATGGCCGAGTTAATCTTGACGATTGAATGTATAAGGCTGAGTTAGTGATGTTGAAGAGAGAGAAAGAAAGAAGAGAGATAAAGGAAAAATAGAAAATGAATGAAATCTGAGTGTTTAGGGGTGCGTCGAAGGATTTGGAGTTTGGTTGAGTTAATCTCACCTTCCGTAATATTATTAGATCTAAGGGATGTGAGTGGTTCTCATGGTTCTCATTATCTTGGTGGTTCTCACCGGATCCCGACCCTATATATATATATATATATATATATATATATATATATATATATATATATATATATATATATATATATATATATATATATATATATATATATAGTGATAAAGAAGCTTTTAGGAAATTGCTAGGAAATAGGATATAATAATATAATATGTAAAATATCTAAGGTAGATGGAATAGATAATAATAATAATAATAATAATAATAATAATAATAATAATAATAATAATAATAATAATAATAACAATGATAACAATAACAACATTGATAATAATAATAGTAATGATAATTATTGATAATATTAATAATGATAATAATAATAATAATGACAATAACGATAATAGTAATAATAATAATAATAATAATAATAATAATAATAATAATAATAATAATAATAATAATAATAATAATAATAATAATAATAATAATAATAATAATAATAATAATAATAATAATAATGTTTTAGCCTGAATTCTCCTGAAAGGATCCGGCCTGAAGATTAAGTTGTGTGGGTATCTAGTTCTAATATTGTTGAAAAAAATGTTGAGTGACGGATGGAATAATTTATGAGAGAATAATGATGTTTATGTATCCTGGATCAATTAACTGGTAAAGAAAATAAGAACACAGTGGAATAAGAATAATAAGCTAATTGTATAAGAATGTTTGTCTATTATTTCTTGTGTTTTACAAAATACTCTTCTACTCTATTTATAGTCCTTTTATTCTAACGGTACAATCAATCATACACTCCTTTTGACTGTTGGAACCGTCTCCTAATTAATAGGGCACATTTCCTATTAATCCGGCTGACTTATTCAAACTCAACAACTTCTCCTTCTTCTCCTCTTGCACGTTGTAGTTTATGGAAATTGTATGTTCTTGTGATTGGACTTGGTCTTCCGTAAGAATAGGGTATGCACATAACTGCTTTGCTGGTCTGTTGATTAAATATCCTGTTGGAGAGTTCCATCAAGCTATTCTAATATTGCTATCAGGCTTCTTCAGCAGCTTTTTCATCCTCTGATATTCTTTTCCTGTGAAATAATAGCTGCAATTATCCGAACCCTGGTTGCCCCAGTCAGCCTAATCAAGTCAGGCTAACTAAAGTCAGAGCAGGCTAAATTGGACCTAACAATTGCCCCTTGACATTTTACCCGTGCTGGATCAGGCCAAGGGTGAGATGTCAATTTACCGGGCTTAAAAATAAAAAAGAATCACAATTACTCAATGACTCTTAGACTTCTAGTGACCGTTAAACACTGCAACGGCTAACTACATGATGTCATGCTGACAGTTTTGCGTTTTCTAGGGTTTTTGCACCGTTATTCTTCCCCTATAAATACGGTAATTGTGTTAAGTTCATTCTTTACTAAAATTATTCTACTTCTCTTGCTATATTTTCTCTGAAATTCTTTCCTATTTCCCAGGAATTTTAGTCTGCTACTTGTGATTTCTCACTAAATTTTATTAGTTTACCACAAAAATTAATAAAACAACAAAGGATATGGGGGCCAAAAAACGTCCTGCTTCACAGAAGGCTGCGGGTGAACCTGAACCAACAGACATTCATGAGGAGGAGGTTGTTGAAGTTGATCCTCCTGCTCGTTCTATAGCGTTTAAATACCAAGATTCTATTTTCTCTGCTCTCCGGTCTCTCGAATCTTCTTTCCCTGAAGAAAATCTGTTGAAAACGAACTATGATGGGGTTTTAAGGGAGAAAAAAATGATCCCTGACTCAATTGAAGTTTGGATTCCTGAATTTAGTCTAGTCAGGGCTACCTGGGTGTCATCTGGTTGGTTCTGCATCTACGAATGGGCATTCAAGGCAGGTTGTAAGTTGCCTTTTACTCCTTTAATGATTGATACTATTCATGCCATGGAAGTATCACCTTTCCAAATTATGCCAATGGTTTGGAAACTTGTCCACTCTATTGAAAATTTATGTGCTAAACATAAACTTGTGATTACTGTTAATGACATCAAGACAGTATATCATCTGAAAAATCCTTCTACTGGTCGTTTCAATTTAAGAATTAAGTCAAAAATGTCTCCATTAATTACTAACCTGGATTCTGGAGATGATAAAGGCTGGGCGAAGACTTACCTGTTTGTCCGGACCGACACTGGGGTCAGTCCGGATTATCTCGAGATATCCTCCTCCGAGAGTGGTAGGTTTCTGTATTCTCAATTTGCATTTTATATTGTATGAATTTGGAATATTTAAGTTTTACCTGTGTATTTTGGGGATATTTGCAGCTCCTGACTGGAACTCTGATCCTCTTGACGAGGAATATGTTTCAAGGATAGAGGCCTTTCTTGCTCTTTCTGAGGAAGAGAGGACTTGGCCTGCTAGTCTGGGCAGGGATTTGTTGCCCCGGTATATGAAGCCTAAGCTGAGTGTGGTCAAAGTACCTAAAGGCAAGCCTAGCTCCACTGCTCTTTCATGTATGTCTTCTTTATGTCTTTGTGTTGATTGTTGTCTTTCTGCTACTTTTTTCCTGACACTTATGTGTATTTTTTATACATTCAAAGATATCGATCTTCTCGCTAGATTGGCTAGTTTTAGTGCTTTGCGCCGACTTGAAAGTCAAGGGTTGCTAGGATTGTCGAGCGACCCAAGAGTCAAGAGGCTAGTGGGAGCGACAAGACTCTTGACATTTTGGTTTCTGATGTCCAGCCTCCCCATGAACCGCCCAGGCTAGTGTCCCCAGAGGTTATTCAGCCTTCCAAAAGAAGGAGAGAAGCTGTCATTTCTGAGGAAGAAGGGAGAGAGAAAGAGCCCATTCAGGCTTAACCAATCAGGAGTGTCAGGGAAGTGCCTACTCGGTTGGACGATATGGATGCTGCCCGGGCACAGATAAATGATTTTTCTGCCAATATCAGCGGCCAGCTCTTATCTCACAATGCCCTTGAATCTTCTAATAAAGTAGTGTCTATCTTGTCTTCTCTTGTGACAAAGGCTACCGCTCTTGCTTCTCAAGCTAAGGAGGTTAGTTGTAAAGGGCTTTATTATTATGTATCCTTGTGTTACCTTTTTTCCCTTGGGTTTGGTTAATTGATCTTCTTTCATTTTTCTATAGGGCTTGGATGCTGGGTTGGCTACTGCTTGTCAGCTCAAGGATGCCCGGGCTAGAATTACTGGCTTGCAAGAGAAATTGGATAAAGTTAACCATGATTTACACACGTCCAGGGGTAATGAGGTAGTACTTCAATCTCAGCTGGGGTCGGCCAGGGAGGCATCTAGGTCTGCTTTGGTTTGTGAGGTGGCTACAAAAAATGCTGAGAAAGTTGCCAGGCAAGAACTCGAGGCTGTAAGGGAAGAGGTGGAAGCCGTCAAGAGAGAGTTGGCTGCCGAGAAGCAGGCAATGCAGGATCAGCTGAGGAAGAATGAAGATCTTGGTGCTGAGAAGGAGCTGGTGGAGGCGCGGCTTGCTGATGCTGCTCAGTACTTCTTTGGGAAAGGCCGGGTTGATGCTATGAGAGATCCGGAATCTGACCGGGCTAAGTGGGATCCGGATCGGGATGAGACATCTTTGGACACCCAGTATCCTCATTTGGCCAATTTGGGTCATGAAGAAGAGGTGGATTCTCCTCCTTCCAAGGAGAAGTCTGCTGATCAGGAAATGGTGGAGGGTTGTGAGTCGGTTTCTGATTCGAAACCTGTTTAGGCTTGTGTTTTTGTTTTGGCCCATCCAGGGGGGATGTTCCTGGAATGAATACTTGTTACTTTTTAGGTGTGTGGTTTTATAGGGCTGGTATTTTTTTTAATGAACATTTTGTTTTGGTTTTTAAATAATTGATCTTTGATGGTTTCTTTTTGTGTTTTGATAAGGCATATTTGTAGTGTTGGATGTGTACTGGATCTGTCCAGTTATTCGACTGGATCGAGCCAGGTTTCCTTGCGCTGGATCTGGCCAGTTCTTTGTGTCATGGGTGGGGTTATTTCCTGTCTGGAGGGCTTATGACCCATTTATGACATACAATCCAGGAAAAGTTTTCCTAGGTTTGTATATTAAATTGAGCTCAATATTTTAAGGCCTATTTTTGCAACTTAAAGTTGCATATTAGTGGAGTGGCCCTCAATCTTAAAAATCTGTTTTAAGTAAGGTACATTATGCAAAACAAATATTGAAGATTCTACTCGTTAAAGAGAAAGACGAGAATATTGACAAGTATGTAGGCACATAATGAAAGGAATCATATAAGGCATTTATTCATATAATGGCAAGTATCATACACTTAGTTGCATATCAGGTCAGGCAGAAAATTGTAAGGTAAAGATTATACCTGGGCTGGGGGATATATTTTATATGTGAAATAGTTTTAAATGTGAAATATTCCAAACTCTGGGGATCATTTCGCCATCCAGGGTTTGTAGCCTGTAAGCACCCTGGCCGACTATTGAGTCAATCAGGTAGGGACCTTCCTAGGTTGGGGCCAATTTGCCTGCGTTTTTCTCCTTTGTGTTTTGAAAAACTCTTCTGAGAACAAGGTCTCCTACCCTGAATACTCTGGCTTTGACAGTCTTGTTGTAGCTTTTGGCTCTTTTTTGATATGCCGCCATTCGATCTTTGGGCCGCATCCCCGCTTCTTCTCGTTAAGTCCAGGCTATCCTCCATTAGAGGTATATTGCTTGTTGTTGTATTCAGGCTGCATCTGGCTGATGGGATGTCGACCTCTGCTGGGATTACTACTTCACACCCATAGACCAAGGAGTAGGGGGTTTGGCCTGTGGATGTTTTAGGCGTGGTCCGGTCAGCCCAAAGGACCAAGGGAAGTTCTTCAGCCCATCTACCTTTCCTTCTTTCTAGCTTCTTCTTCAGGCAACTGATTATTACTTTGTTGCTGGATTCTGCCTGGCCGTTAGCTTTTGGGTATCCTGGTGTGGAAGTTACCAGATTGATGTTCCATTGAGCACAGAAAGTTGTTGTTCTTTTTCCCACGAATTGCGTGCCGTTGTCGCATACTATTTCAGAGGGAATGCCATATCTGCATATGATGTTACGTTTGATGAATGCTATGACATCCTTTTCTTTGACTTGCCTGTACGAATCAGCTTCTATCCACTTGGAGAAGTAGTCAGTCATTGCTAGCATGAAAACTTTTTACCTAGGTGCTTGAGGTAGTTTTCCTACTATATCCATGCCCCACTTCATAAATGGCCAGGGGGCGGATATGGAATGTAGCTCCTCAGATGGTTGGTGGATTTATGGTCCATGAATTTGGCAGGCTTCACATTTAGAGCTGAATTCCAAACAATCGGCCCTCAGAGTGGGCCAGAAATAGCCTGTTTTGAGTACTTTCCTTGCCAGGCTCCTTCTGCCTTTATGATTTCCACAGTATCCTCCATGGATTTCTTATAGTATCTGTTCAGCTTCTTGTGGTTCCAGGCATCTGAGGTATGGTCCTGCCTGCGATTTCTTAAAAAGCACATTGTTAATAATAGTATATGAAGCAGCTTTGATTTTGAGTGCTCTAACATCTTGCTTATTCAGGGGGAGGATTCCTTGTTGGAGCCAATCATAGTAAGGTTTTGTCCATGAATTGGAAATATATATTGGGAAACTTTCATCTTGTTTGTTTATTGCAGGTTCTAATAAATGTACGATGGGGATTTTATCAAAATCAGGGGGACTGAAGTTGGATCCTAGGCCGGCTAGGGCATCCGCCTGGGTATTCAAGTCCCTAGGTATTTGATCAATATTAAAATTGCGAAATTTTCTTTTTAAATTTTGGACAACTTCCAAATAGAGCATCATTTTTTAGTCTTTTGCTGTATATACTCCATTTACTTGGTTTGAAATAAGAAGGGAATCAGTACGTACCTTTAAGTTTTGTACACCAAGGTCAATACATACCTTTAATCCAGCTATTAGGGCTTCATATTCCGCCTCATTGTTGGTAGCTTCGAATGCACAGCTTATAGCTTGTACTATCTTATCCCCCTGTGGCGATTTTAGTACTACCCCTAAGCCGGTACCCCTCATGTTGGCTGCACCGTCGATGAACAGGGTCCATTCTAGGTCTGTTTGGTCACTAGTCAGTCTGTTTATTTCTTTTATCAGGTCGGGTTCTAGGGTTGGACTACAATCAGCCACAAAGTTTGCTAGTGCTTGTCACTTAATTGCTGTCCTTGGTTCAAAGGTTATGTTGTAGGTGCTTAGCTGGACTGACCACTTGCATATTCATCTGGATAGTTCTGGTTTCCTAAGTACAGACTTGATAGGAAGATTGGTGCTGACTATTATAGGGTGGCTTTCAAATTATGGTCTTAACTTGGTACAACTCATAATTAAAGCTAAAATGTATTTTTCAAGTAGGCCATACCTGATCTCTGCATCTAGTAGACTTTTACTTACGTAATAGACATGGTGTTACTGTCCATCCACTTCTTTGACCAGAACTGCGCTGACAGCAGTCTCCGTGACTAACAGGTATACTGTCAGGGGTTCGTCTTTGACTGGTTTTGCCAACAAGGGTGGAGAGGATAGATATGCTTTCAAATCTTCAAAGGCAGCTTGGTGATCAGGGGTCCATTGGAAATCTTTATTTTTCCTGAGCAGGTTGTAGAATGAATTGCACCTCTCTGATGACCTTGAAATGAACCTGGTCAGGGCTGTTATTCTTCCTGTCAGCTTTTATATGTCTTTGACCGTTTTTGGTGGTTCTAGCTCCAGGATGGCTTTGATCTGTTCAGGACTGGCTTCTATTCCTCTTTTTGTCAACATGTAGCCCAAGAATTTTCCTGCTGAGACTCCGAAGTGACATTTCTTTGGGTTTAGCTTCATGTTGAATTTCTCCAGTATTTGGAATGCTACTTCCAGGTCTCTGACGTGGTCTTCTGCCTTTTTTGACTTGACTACCATGTCGTCAATGTAGACTTCCATGGTGTCTCCAATTTGATCTTTGAACATCATGTTGACTAACCTTTGATAGGTTGCACCTGCATTTTTTAATCCAAAGAGCATGGCATTGTAACAGTATACTCCTCTTTCAGTAATGAAGGTTGTACTTTCCTGATCCGCGGGGTGCATTTTTATTTGGTGTAATCCACTGGAGGCATCCATGAATGTTAACATCTCGTGGCCTGCAGTGGCGTCCACCATTGCATCAATATGTGGCAGGGGAAATGGATCTTTCGGGCAGGCCTTGTTCAGGTCAGTGTAGTCTACACAGACTCTCCACTTGCTATTTTTCTTCTGGACAACTACTACATTTGCATGCCAGTCGGGGTACATCACTTCCCTGATCATTCCCATGTCCAATAGCTTGTCGACTTCTTGGTTGATGATTTCGTTTCTTTCTGCAGCAAATTTCCTCCTCTTTTGCTGTACATGCTTAAAGGATTTGTCAATATTTAATTTATGGGTTATAATATCAGCATCTATACCAGTCATATCAAAATGTGACCAAGCAAAACAAGACATTTTAGTTTTGAGGAACCTGACCAGATTGGGTCTGACTGAGTCAGGTGCGTCTGACCCTACAAGTACCTTCCTGTCAGGGAATTCTGGGTCCAGAATGACCTCTCCTGTTTCCATTTGTGATTGTGCAACATATTCTTTCCTGACAGGGGACTTTAATTGCTATGCGAGGGACTTACCTGACTTTGAAGGTTTCAAAGCCTGGGTGTAACATTCCTGGGCCGTCCTTTGTTCTCCCCTGATGGTGGTTATCCCCCATTCGGTTGGTATCTTCACACATTGATGATATGTTGACAGGATGGCTTTGACGTTGTGGATCCATGGTCTGCCCAATATTACGTTATACGAGGAAGCTACGCCTTCCACATAGGTTGGCAGGCTAATTTCTCCCAGGGTATTCTTTGTTTCTCCGCTGAATCCAACTAGGACACTGGATTTCTTAATGATTTTCTCTTCATCTATCTTCATAGCTTTGAGGACGTCGAGCATCACCAAGTTGATTGAACTGCCTCCGTCTATCAGGATTCTTGATACCTTAGCCGTGCCAATTTGCATGGTAATTACCAGGCTGTCATGGTGTAGATCTGATATTCCCTGCAAGTCTGAGTCATCAAAAGTAATGGCAGGTAATGACTTAGACCTAAAAGGGGTTTGAAGTTTAGACTCCCCGAGATTCTTTTTGGCAAATGAGCTTGGTTAAGCCACAGATTTCTGAGCCTCCGTTTATGAACTTGACATCATAGATGGGGGGAGGAGGAGGAGGATCTCTGCTGTTTCCTGGATCTCTCTTGCTTGGTCCTTCATCTTTGCTCTTGGGTTGCTGGATTAAGTCTTTCAGATAGCCCTTGTTTACGAGGTACGCCACTTGTTTCCTGAGTTGGATGCATTCTTCTGTGGTGTGTCCGATATCCTGATGGAAGTCACACCATCTTGTTGGATCTTTCCTGGGGTTGTCAGATTTCTTGGGCCATCTAACCGTGTCTCCTAGGCTTTCTAGGCGTTTGATTAATCCTGCAGTATTTATAGAAAAGTTATATTCAGGAATAGTTGGTAGGCTAGAAAGGTTACCTTTATGTTCATGTGCCATGTTGACTTTAGATCGTTCAGGTCTGGAATAGGGTGCTGATCTGGGGTTGCCTCCTTTCTGGTAGGAGCTTTTCCTGTTAGTGTGTCCGTAGCTTTGCTTTCCTCCGGATGAGTTTGTTCTGAAGTTGAGGTCTTCTTCCAATCTGACATGTTCTAAGGCGATGGATTGAACATTGGCGAAGGTTGGACAGGCTTTTTTGGTTAAGTCCGCGTAGATGTCACTGTCAAGCAGGACTCTTTGCCTGAAGGCTTCCACCGCTGTTTCTTCATCGCACCTGGGAATGGCTACCTTCTCTTTGACAAATCTTGCCAGGAATTCTTTGAGAGATTCTTCAGGAAGCTGTTTTACCCTGAACAAGTTACTGGGTCTCTTA